>NC_081568.1:115543132-115687978 GCF_022355385.1 Mustela nigripes | reverse complement strand
ATCTTGTTTCATTTATTCTTCTTCTACCCACTTAAGCCTCCATGTTGTATCACCACTTCCTCATATCAGGGAGATCATATGATAGTTGTCTTTCTCTGCTTGACTTATTTCGCTAAGCATGATACGCTCTAGTTCCATCCACGTTGTTGCAAATGGCAAGATTTCATTTCTTTTGATGGCTGCATAGTATTCCATTGTGTATATATACCACATCTTCTTGATCCATTCATCTGTTGATGGACATCTAGGTTCTTTCCATAGTTTGGCTATTGTGGACATTGCTGCTATAAACATTCGGGTGCATGTGCCCCTTTGGATCACTACGTTTGTATCTTTAGGGTAAATACCCAATAGTGCAATTGCTGGGTCATAGGGCAGTTCTATTTTCAATATTTTGAGGAACCTCCATGCTGTTTTCCAGAGTGGCTGCACCAGCTTGCATTCCCACCAACAGTGTAGGAGGGTTCCCCTTTCTCCGCATCCTCGCCAGCATCTGTCATTTCCTGTCTTGTTGATTTTAGCCATTCTGACTGGTGTGAGGTGATATCTCATTGTGGTTTTGATTTGTATTTCCCTGATGCCGAGTGATATGGAGCACTTTTTCATGTGTCTGTTCGCCATCTGGATGTCTTCTTTGCAGAAATGTCTGTTCATGTCCTCTGCCCATTTCTTGATTGGATTATTTATTCTTTGGGTGTTGAGTTTGCTAAGTTCTTCATAGATTCTGGACACTAGTCCTTTATCTGATATGTCGTTTGCAAATATCTTCTCCCATTCTGTCAGTTGTCTTTTGATTTTGTTAACTGTTTCCTTTGCTGTGCAAAAGCTTTTGATCTTGATGAAATCCCAATAGTTCATTTTTGCCCTTGCTTCCCTTGCCTTTGGCGTTGTTCCTAGGAAGATGTTGCTGCGGCAGAGGTCGAAGAGGTTGCTGCCCGTGTTCTCCTCAAGGATTTTGATGGATTCCTTTCGTACATTGAGGTCCTTCATCCATTTTGAGTCGATTTTTGTGTGTGGTGTAAGGGAATGGTCCAATTTCATTTTTCTGCATGTGGCTGTCCAATTTTCCCAGCACCATTTATTGAAAAGGCTGTCTTTTTTCCATTGGACATTCTTTCCTGCTTTGTCGAAGATTAGTTGACCATAGATTGGAGCAGGGATTCTTGATCATCAGCTCTTGAGATCCTGCACAGGGAGTCTGTGTGGGTAGCCCATACTTCATATTTGATGCGATGCTTACACACGTGTGTCTCCTTAACTGTGTCAGATAGGGAAGCTGTTCCACTGTGGTTCATATGGCCGTTTGCCACCCATGTCCCTCCAGTGGGAAAGTTTGGTGTGGTTACTAAGTAGGAAGTTGCTCTTTACACTGAGCAGAATTTTAAATACCAATAGTTGAGCAAGATACAGAAAGAAGATACAAGTTCTGTTCACAGTAAGATGGTCCATAGAAGTCAATTTACCTGTGCCCTAAAGGGAAAAAAAAATAATAAAAACTAGCTAACATCTGTCAGAAAGTAGCAGAGGAATGAGTAAGGATTTTTCAGAAAATTATATAAAGCTATCACAATTGTAAAATTAAACTTTTCTTCACATATAGGTTCTATGTCTTTTTTATGAATGCTTTTACACTTACTTCAAGTGTTAAAGTGAAAACCAATTGAAGCTAGAAATTCTCACAATTTTCATGGAGTGCTACCCTTGAAGGTTTCAAGCGTCTGCTCATTACAGTTTTAAATGCATTTATTTAAATCTAGTATTTATTTCCCTTTTCTACCTGTAAATAATGCTTTGGCAATACTAAAAATCTACTTTGGAGAAGGTGCTGTTTCCTCAGAGAGCAGCTTTGGGGCAGGAGTCAAAAATCTTTTATGAACGCATTCCAAGAGTATCCCCCTCGACTTGAAGAGATGATTGGACCTTGGGCTCCTCAGGATCAGGCACTTGACTTTCACACTCTGTATTGCAGCAGTGCCCAACGGTAGAAAATACTCAACAAATGTTTGTGGCAGCAAGAATACTCTGAGACAGTCCCCATTTCATCGAAGTCAATCTATTCATGGTCCCCTGAGGACATTGGCCCTTCCCCCTGCCTACAAGTTATCGCCCATCCTACCACCCTTACTGAACCCCTAGTGTCACGATCTCTGTTATTCGTTCCTGGTTAGCTGATGCCACCACCACTTTTCCTTTCTTAAGACACATTGGGATTTTTGTCTGCGCCATTCCCCGTAACACGCTCTCTTACTTTAAAAACTGTCTTTCATAGTTACCTGCATGATATGTCCGTAACCGTTCTTCCTTGTAAGCACCAGATGCCAACTCCAGTTAACCAAAGTGAAAGGGAGCTAACTAGAAGGATATCGAGGTGAGGAAGGAGGCTCACATAATTAATAGGAAGCTGGTAGACCAGGCTTCAGACCGTGATCCAGGAGAATTCAGGAAGGACAGGGTTTAGAAGGTAGCAACCACCGTGACTTGTCAATAGCTGAAATAGTGGTCAGAATATAATCACGGGGATGGTTGTTCTTGAGTCACACAAGTCCCTCCCAGTGTCTTAGAAGCGAAGAGTCGATGGATAGATTTAGGCTGTAGATGGAATCTTCTGCTCTGCTAGTGTTCCAGAAAAAAGAATGACTTGACTCTCCTCACCTCTCTAGAAGGAAGAGAGTGGGAAGTGGTGTGGAATTCACATACAGAGAGAGAGAGAGGGGATTTCCAAAAAGGAAATTGAGCGCTCACTAAGAAGAAGCATGAATGCGGAGTAGCCATCTCTTTACTAAACTCCCGAAAGCCCACATGTTAACGGAGAATTGACATAATAATGCTGTTAGGGTAGTTATCTACTAAAGGTATTCCATAAATTGTAATTATCTTGATTAGTGGTTTATTATCAGAGTTTAGGCTTCTCCACTCCTATAAGAGGCAGGGCGTCCTACATTTGTCTTTTTAAGTTTACCCTTTATTGATTACCCAGCTTGTCTAAAAAAACCCCAGAGGAAAGAATAATCACTTTCCATTGGCAAGGTAAGACTCTTTGGTGATTTTTGGATGATCTAGCAGACATCCAACAAGCTAAATTATTAGTCACCATTTTTTGAACAATTATTCAGTGAATTATCTATCCAGCTGTTAAGTTGGGGCAAAAAAAAACCCCACTTAATAAAATGAGTCAACAGCAACAAAAAACCCAGTCCTCCCCCAATTCCAGAAAATTTGGTGGGAAGGAAATGCATTCTCCAGACTCATTTTGTGCTAGGAATCATTTCAGTGTTCTGGCTCTACTTAGTTTCTTCCTCATTTCAGAATCAAACTACACAAGTAAAGGGGAGACGAGAGTGCCAGGAAACTTGCAGGACTTTGCCAGCCACCAGAATGCTGACCAAAGTTGAAAGGTCAGCAGTCATCTGTGGTAGATGTACTTCATTTTGATAAACACTGGGATGTTGGAAACAGGTCTGTGTTCAGATAGTTTATAATTCAGGTGAGGAATTGAACTGTGAGGACACTTTACTGCTGGGAATCTTATTTCATATTTGAGAGCAATTAACCAGCTGATAAACAGGCTTTTGTTTTCCATCTGAATGACCAGTGTCCATCCATTTGGGACAGTATCTTGTCAAATGGGCCACAATAACAATAAAGTTTATGTATTTTGGCTCTTTTCCTCCTCTGAAAACCTGTAGTAACCTCCTGCTTTAGAATCAAGAAGCTGAACTGAGCATGCAAAATAATTATCTTCCAGAATCCACCTGATGGTGAGGCTATGGGAGATTATCTTGCTCTGGACTGGAAATAGGGATGAAACGTGTCTTTTTGTTTCGATGGCTCTTTATTTTTGTATGATCAGAACCTTGCTTGCAAGCCATAGTATTCTCCATTCCACATGTTTATACACCTCATTTCAAAAGGGGTTCTAAATTTTAAACGCCATATGAGAATGTCTTAGTTTCTGAACTACCTTGTACTCATTTTCTAGCCACTTATTATTGATAATGCTGAGAACTTTTTGTGATGACTTAGTATTTTACCACAAACAGTAAATTTTGTATGTTCACTTTATTTTTTTTCTTTTCACCCATATGTTTTCCAATGTATTCATATTCATCTTTCTTTTATTTTTCCCAAAATAATAAGGTAATTTGTTCCTGTTTTGGCTTGATGTAATATTTTCATAAATGAAGGTGATGCATGATTGTATTTTTTTTTCCCTCATAGCAGTGATTGAAAAGCCACCTATATCCTCTTACTAAGTTTCCGTTGAGAAGAATGAGCAAAGAGAGCTGTGCAGCCTCGTAACCATGGAAGAAATTGTCTGTATAATGTTCACAACTTTGGCAAGGTAATAATTAAGGCCACACAACTTCTGATAAAATTTCTGGAAAAATGGAAATTACATGGTTACCTTTTATGTATTGATTCATATATGGCCAGATCAGCTTAAGAAGGCAAAACAATATAGATTTTCTTTTATCCCCCAATTAATAGGCATTGAGCTCTACTATGTGCTATTTTCCCAAGAATAGAAATATGATTAATATATGGTTTCAGTTCCCAAAGACTTAATAATCTAGCATGTTTGGTTGCACTGGTTGTAGTAGTGATAGATAGTGGTGATGATTGGTGACGATTTTGGTTTGTGTTGGGGAAGAATTATTGGGAAGAAAATATGTCACCTGGGACCTGTACATATTATCACCTGGAATATGTACACAAGTTTAATTCTCACTTCATATATTACCACAGATTTGCTTTAATGTGATATTGATAATTATTGATTTCTATCACTTTTAAAATCTCATTTATGTTTTAATGAGCCTCAAGGTTCTCACAAGATTTCAAAGGCTGGAGATATATATATATATACACATATACACACACACACACATAAAAAAAAATATATATATATATATATATATATCTCCACCCAAAGGTGGGATCAAGCCTTAATCAAATGTAGGAAACTTCAGGGCGCCTGGGTGGCTCAGTGGGTTAAAGCCTCAGCCTTCGGCTCAGGTCATGATCCCCAGGGTCCTGGGATCGAGTCCTGTATCAGGCTCTCTGCTCAGCAGGGAGCCTGCTTCCTCCTCTCTGCCTATTTATGGTCACTGTCTGTCAAATAAATAAATGAAATCTTAAAAAAAAAAAATGTAGGAAACTTCTCAGCTCCTAATCTTTCTGGGAAGTGCTTCATGCTTTATAAGAAATATGCTCATTAGCATAAAGTGTCAAAATTCCCTATGGCAATGGGACATGCATGTATATATTTAAATAATATGGAATATACATATGTACACACAATGCTCTTGCATGCTCCTACACATAAAGGTGTGAATCAATGTGGTATAGACCATATATACTTCAACTCTAAATCACAGATTACTGTGGGGTAAGGTTAGTCGTAGAGTAAGGTCATTATCAGATTCAACATAAAATGAAGTATTGAGCCTGTTTTAGTAAAAAAGGAAGATGTGCACGCTCTCAGTACTGAAAATAGAGAAAGGGAAGAAGAATAATATTGAAGAACTATTTTGGTGAATAATTTTAGGAAATGCAATATCCACCCAGGTCTTTGACTTCAGTTAGAGAACTGGTGTATGGCCCTATTTTCTTAAGGCTGAAATCTTTATGATGGAGAGTGACTGTTCTGACTAGGAATTTATTTTCTAGTAACAATTACTCTTAGAGTATCCAGTGACTCTTGACTTCTTTTGTTTAGTGGTTTGTAGTTTACCTGTTACCTGTACTTGGTGTGTTTGGTAAATAGCTGTTTTGAACCAAGGAGTATTTGTTGACTTTTATGTGACTAGCCTTGGGCCAGGTCTTAAGGAGCAGAGCGGAAATGTAAGACATGATTCTTTCCTGCAAGGCTATTCGAATATCATCGAGTAACCTACTTTCTGGCAGTATATTTGAAAATACAATTACTGGTAATACGGAGAGGGACATGCTATAGGAAGACCTAGCTTGTATCTAAGGGCTTTTTAAAAACCGGAGGAAAATATAGTACCAGCAAGTAGGAGTCCGTGCTTCTGACCTATGTCTTAGAGAGCTCAGTACGTTAAAATGTCTTCCACCAAATATTTTAAGATTGTCCCTAGAGGGCTAGGACCTATAGGATCCAGGAGCACCATCTAGGCCAGGCACCCAGCGTTCAGACCACAATATGGCTTTCATGGGATCACATGAGACTGAGCAACAGGACAGTGCTGACCTACTGGATTTGCGTGAATCTTAGTTAGGACACAGGATGAGTTGGAGGCTCTAGGCTACTGATAGTCCACCTCTGACCCTTACACTGGAGCTGTATATATGGGCCACAGAGTCAGTTCTCACCTCTCTGTGTTCAGAACATGTATCTCCTCTGATCTACAAGCACCAGATGGTGGGATGGTGGCAATAGGCACCCTTAACCTGGGACAGTTATCCTACTCCTGCCACATGCTTTGCACTGTATGTCAGGTATATCTCTGGGGTTGGCTGTGCCTGTCCCCTCTGAGGGTTTTCCAGAACCTTGTTTCTCATTGCTCATCACCCCTTCTGATCAAAGTTCTCCCTTGCCTATAATTGATGTGGAGACATACTTTTCTATGTGAGTCTTTTTTTTTTATGGTATTTATTTATTTTTATTTAAATTCAATTAACATATAATCTATTATTTGTTCCAGATGTAGAGGTCAATGATTCATCAGTCTTTTATAATACCTGGTGCTCGTTACATCATGGGCCCTCCTCAATGTCCATCACCCAGTTATCCCATCACCCCACCCTTCTCCCCTCCAGCGACCCTCACTTTGTTTCCTGTGCTTCAGAGTCTCTGAAGGTTTGTCTCCCTCTCTGATTTCATCTTGCTTTATTTTTTCCTCTCTTCCCTACGATCTTGTTTTGTTTCTTAAATTCCACATATCAGCGAGATCATATGGTAATTGTCTTTCTCTGATTGACTTATTTCGCTTAGTGTAAAAGCTTCTCGTTCCCTCCATGTCATTGCAAAAGGCAAGATTTAGGTTTTTTGATGGCTGACAAGTAGTCCATCTTATATATAAAACACATCTTTATCCACTCGTCTGTTGATAGACATCTCGGCTCTTTCCATAGTTTGGCTTTTATGGACATTGCTGCTATAAACATTGCGGTGCACGTGCCCCTTTGGATTTCTACATTTGTATCTTTGGTGGTGCAATTGCAGGGTCATGGGGTAGCTCTATTTTTCAACCTTTTGAGGAACCTCCATGCTGTTTTCCAGAGTGGTTGCACCAGCTTGCATTCCCACCAACAGTGTAGGAGGGTTCCCCTTTCTCTGCATCCTCACCAACATCTGTCATTTCCCAAGTGGTTAATTTTAGCCATTCAGCCTGGTGTGAGGTGGTATCTCATTGTAGTTTTGATTGGTATTTCACTGGGTTAGTCTTAAGCCTTGTTGGAAATGGGGTGGACATTTCTTATTTGTATAGGACCATTCCTTTTGTTCAGCTCAGGGGCTCACCAATGCTCCCCATTGGTGGCAGTATATGGAAGGCAGTATATGGAAGGTATTACATTCTAGGAATGAGATGATTTTGGTTAAATATTTTGAAGGAAGACATATTTGGAAGATGTGTTATCCTATGATTAAACTCTAAAATTCTGTCTGATAAGATTAAAATGACAGAAAATGAATGATATCTCATACTTTGTTGCATACTCTGGGTAAGACTTGCATTTATTTGTGGTCATAATCAATGAAGTACAGTTATAACTTTGATAGTGCAGTGAAGCCATTGGGTGATGCAGCCTTATGAGTAATGAAATAAGTAAATAAATGGTGTTAAGGAACTGAAGTAGCAGAAAGATCTAGCTCGTTTCAATACAAATGCATTCTGAAAAACTGTGGCTTTATGAATAAAAATGGTGTTGCTACCTTTTTCATGTAGTGTGAGATATGAAATTATTTAGAAAATGGCATATTAATCAATAAATAACATGAAGAGATTGTTTCTGAATGTGCAGAGGAAGAGATGGTGCCTAGAAATTCAGAAGAATCTTCATATATATTGATTGGGCAATAAACAAATATGTAAATTCTTCTTCTCTACCCATTCTTCATTTCTACCTCATAGGGACCCATGCATTTGGTAATATATTTTAAATCTAATAGTTTACATGGACAGAAATATTTGTCTAGAGCACCTCACAATGTGCTGAGCATTGTGGATAAATGTATCAAAGGAAACCATAGATATCAAGAATAGTTTTGAGGAAATTCTCAGCTTCATCATTTTTGGCTTTTTTAGGACAGAATCATTGCTGGACTTTGTGGTTTATTACACCAACAGACTCTTGGCTCAGAATGGCATCTTCTTCAGGGGTGCCTGGGTGGCTTAGCCAGTAAAGCCTCTGATTCTTGATTTCAGCTCAGGTCATAATCTCAGGGTTGTGAGATGGAGCTTTGCGTTGGGGGTCCATGCTCAGTGGAAAGTCTGCTTGAGATTCTTTCTTTTCCCTCTGCCCCTCCCCCCATGTTCTCTCTAAATAAATAAATATTAAAAAAAAAAAAAGAATGGCATTTTCTGCCAGATGAACACCCATACTTGTAATTTTGACATGCCTTCTTTTATTTATTTGTTTATCTTTTTAAAGATTTTATTTATTTGACAGAGAGAGAAAGATCACAAGTAGGCAGAGAGGCAGGCAGAGAGAGAGAGAGGGAAGCAGGCTCCCGGCTGAGCAGAAAGCCCGATGCCGGGCTCAATCCCAGGACCCTGAGATCATGACCTGAGCCGAAGGCAGAGGCTTTAACCCACCGAGTCACCCAGGCGCCCCGTACATGCCTTCTTTGAAAAAACAACAAACATAAGCCAGTGTTTTATCATACCATCTACAATGAATATACACTCAGCACAGTTCAGCAGCTCACATTTATGGCGAAGTCCTGTTCCAGTTCGGTCTCTATTATTTGTTTTGTATTGATGATCCCATGAAACCTACACCATGAAAAGAAAAAAATTTGGGTGAACTAGAGCATTCCAGTCAGCGTGTTTTGTACAATTTGCCCAAGTTTCTGAGTAAAAAAACAAATAGGAAAATAGATGCAATGTAGTCAAATTCTCAGCACAGTTTTGATTCAGTGGTAAATATTCCACCATTACATCTGCAGCACAGTCAGGAGCAAATGTTGTTAATGATGATTAGGACTGTTGGGCCACAAAACATCAAGGAGTAAGGATTGTTTACATTATGCATTAATATAAGAGAGCATATAAATAGTTTTGAAAACTTTAGAAAGCTATTTAAACTTCAAATGAGTTATTGAAAACTTGAATGCAGTGACACCTGGATGGCTCAGGGGGTTAAGCCTCTGCTTTTGGCTCAGGTCCTGATCTCAGGGTCCTTGGATCGAGCCTCGCATTAGGCTCTCTGCTCAGTGGGGAGCCTGCTTCTCCCCCTCTCTCTTATTGCTTCTCTGCCTACCTGTGATCTTTCTCTGTCAAATAAATAAATAAAATCTTAAAAAAAAAAAAAAAAAGGAAAGCTTGAACACTTATACCTTTGTTCTTTGGCTACTTGAAGTTGTCCTTAGATGAGGAGCTGCTGTTGCCAACATAAGGTAATCCCACAAACATATCCATATAACCACAAGATAGAAGACATATTTTGGAAATTCAGAATAGTCATTGATCACTCACTGGGTGATCCATGCTACACATTTAGACACATTTTTAACTTGTTCAAATTTATGGAGTATATACATTGATCTTGTTCCTGTGACAGAATTTACTGCAGGAAGTGCAACTTTTCTTTGAGACACTGTCACAATTATGGTTTTAATTAATTTTTATTCTGCTACAAATGTTAGATTTTTTTTTATTAGTCAGCTATAATTGACATACAATGTTGTATTAGTTTCAGGTGTGCAACATACTAATTTGACAGTTCTGTGCATTTCTCATTGCTGGCCACTGTAAGCATAGCTGCCATCTGTTATCAAACAACATGTTACAGTGTTATTGACTGTATTCTCTCCGTTGTTCTTCTCATCTCCCTGACATATTTGTTTTATAACTGGAACTTTGTACCTCTTAATCCCTTTTCATCTATTTTGCCCACCCTGCTCCACCCTCCCATCTGGCAACCACCAGTCTCTTCTCTGTATTTAAGAGTATTTTTGTTTGTTTGTTTTTTAAGATTCCACATGCAAGTGAAATCATATGGTATTTGTCTTTCTCTGTCTGACTTATTTCACTCAGCGTAATACCTTCTAGGTTCATCCATGTTGTTGCAAATGGCAAGATCTTATTCTTTTAATTAATTAATTAGTTAATTAATCAAATAATTTTTAAAGATTTTATGTATTTATTTGTCAGAGAGAGAGCACAAGCAGGGGGAGCAGCAGGCAGAGGGAGAAGCAGGCTCCCTGCTCAGCAAGGAACCTAATGTGGGACTTGATCCCAGGACCCTGAGGTCATGACCTGAGCCAAAGGCAGATGCTTAACTGATCCACTCAGCCTTCCTGATCTCATTCTTTTTTTTTTTTATAGCTGAGTAATATTCCATTCTGTGCATATGTATACACAGACAGACACAGAAAGAGATATCTATCTATATATCAAGATATATATTTTTTATACATATATATATATGTAGATATGCCATATCTTCTTTATCCATTCATTTATCAATGGACATTTAGGTTACTTCCTTATTGGCTATTATAAATAATGCTGTAATAAACATAGGTGTGCATATATATTTTTTCAAATTAGTCTTTTTATTTCCCTTGGGTAAATAGCCAGTGATGGAATTACTCACTTATATGGTATTTCCTCATTTTAATTTTTTGAAAAACCACTGTAGTGTTTTCTACTGTGATTATACCAATTTACATTCTCACCAGTAGTGAACAGACTTCCCTTTTCTCCACCTCCTCACCAACACTCATTATTACTTGACTTTCTGATATTAGCCATTCTGACAGGTGTGAAGTGGTATTTCACTGTGATTTTGATTTGCATTTCCCTGTTGATAAATGACATTGACCTTTTCATGTGCCTATTGGCCATTTGTATGTTTTCTTTGGAAACATGTTTATTCACATCTTCTGCCCATTTTTTAGATTGTTTGTTTGTTTTTTGGCATTGACTTGTCTAAATTCTTTATAGATTTTGGATATTAGTCCCTCATCATGTATATCATTTATGGGAGATATCCTCTCCCATTCATTAGGTTGCTTTTTGTGTTTTTTTATAGTTTCCATTGTTGTGCAAAAGCTTTTATTTTGATATAGTCTAATAGTTTATTTTTGTTTCTATTTCCCTTGGCTGAGGAGACATATCCATAAATACGTTGCTAGGTCCAATGTCTAAGAGTAGTTTCTATATTCTCTTTTAGGAGTTTTATGGTTTCAGGTCCCATATTTAGATCTTTAATCCACTTTGAGTTTGTTTATGTATGGTATAAGAAAGAGGCCCAGTTTCATTCTTTTCATTCTTTTGCATATAACTGTCCTGTTTTCCCAATTTCCTTATTGTATATTTTTACCTCTTTGTCTTAAATTAATTGAACATATAGGTGTGGGTTTATTTCTGGGTTCTCCATCTTGTTTCATTGATCTACATGTTTATTTTATTTCTGTGCCAGTAACATACTGGCTTTTTGTTCAATTGTTTGTTTTTGCTAAAGCTTTGTAGTACAACTTAAAATTTGGGATTGTGATGCTTCCAGCTTTATTTTTTCTATAGATTGCTTTGACTGTTTGGAGCTTTGTGGTTCCATACAATTTTAGTACTATTTGTTCTAGTTCTGTGACAAGTGTTATGGATGTTTTGATAAGGATTGCATTGAATCTATAGATTGCTTTGGGTAGTATGCATATTTTAATCATATTAATTCTTCCAATGCAGGAGTGTAATATATCCTTCCAGTTTTTTAGTGTGTCCTCATTTTCTTTTATCAACATCTTATAGTTTTTAAACTATAGGTCTTTCACCTCCTTGGTTAAATTTACTGTTATGTATTTTATTCTTTTTGGTGCAGCTGTAAATGGGGTTGTCTTAATTTTCCTTTCTGCTATTTTGTTTTTAGTCTACAGAAATACAACAGATTTCTGTATATTAATTTTGTAGAATACAAAATTATTGAACTTATTAGATCTAATAGCTTTGGGTTCAGTCATTTGGGTTTTCTATATATAATATCATATCATCTGTAAATAATGACAGTTTTACTTCTTCCTTTACAATTTGGATGTCTTTTATTTCTTTTTCCTGATGATTACTATAGCTAAGACTTCCAATACTATGTTGAATAAAAGTGCTGACAGTGAACATCCTTATATTCTTCCTGACCTTAGAGGAAAAGCTTTCTGTTTTTCACCATTATGTAGGATATTAACTGTGGTTATTTCATATGTGACCTTTTTTTTTAAGTTGTTGTTTTGTGTGTGTGTGTGTGTGTGTGTGTGTGCATGTGTCAGAGAGAGAAAGAGAACACAAGCAGAGGGAGAACCAAGAAAGGAACCCGATGAGGGGCTAGGTCCCAAGACTCTGGGATCATGACCTGAGCCAAAGGTAGATGCTTAACTGACTGAGCCACCCAGATGTCCCATATATATGGCCTTTATTATGTTGAGGTATGTTCCCTCTATACTCACTTTGTTTAGAGTTTTTATCATGAATGGATATTGTGTTTTGTTGAATACTTTTTCTCCATATACTGAGATGATCATAAGGTTTTTATCCTCCCTCTTGTTAATGTGATACATCACACTGATTGATTTGTGGGGAGTGAACTACCCTTGTATCCCTGGAATCAATCTACTTGATTGTGGTGAATGGTCTTTTTAATGTATTGTTGAATATGGTATGCTAGTTTTGCTGAGGATGTTTGCATCTATCTTCATCAAGGATTATTGGTATGTAGTTTTCTTTCTTTCTTTTTTTTTTTTTTTTGGTATCTTTGTCTGATTTTGATATCAGAGTAATATTGAACTCATAGAATGAATTTGAAAGTTTTTCTTTCTCTTCTTTTTTTTTTTTTTGGAATAATTTGAGAAGAATAGGTATCAAACTCTTCTTATATGTTTGGTAGAATTCACCTGTGAAGCTATCTGGTCCTGAAATTTTGTTTGAATTTTTTTCAATTATCAATTATTGATTCAATTTTGTTGCTAGTAATCTCTCTGTTCAAATTTTCTATTTTCTTCCTGATTCAATGTTCTAGGACTATACCCATTTCTTGTAGCTAGTCCAATTTATTGACATATAATTTTTAATAATATTCTCTTATAAGTCTTTGTATTTCTGTGGAATTTTGTTATTTCTCCTCCCTCATTTCTTATTTTATTGGAGTCTTTTTCTTTCCTTGATGAGTCTAGGTAAAGGTTTATCAATTTTGTTTATCTTTTCTAAGAAGAAGCTCTCAGTTTCATTAATTTTTCTTTTCTTCTACTTCTTTCTTTCTTTCTTTCTTTTTTTTTTTTTTTTTGTCTCTATTTCATTTATTTCTGCCCTGATCTTTAGTATTTCCTTCCTTGTACTAGTTTTGGGCTTTTACTTCTTTTTTTCTAGTCCCTTTAGGTGTAAAGTTAGGTTGTTTATTTGCAATTTTTCTTGTTTCTTGACATAGTCCTATATCATTATAAACTTCCCTCTTAGAACTGCTTGTGCTGTGTCCAAATATCTTGGAGCATTGTTTTTCATTTTTATTTGTCTCCGTGTATTTTTTTTTATTTCTTCTTTGATTTCTTGACTGATCCAGTCATTGTTTAATAGCGTGTTTTTTAGCTTCCATGTGTTTGTGTTTTTTCCAGATTTCTTTTTCTTGTGATTAATTTCTAGTTTCATACCTTGTGCTTAGAAAAGATGGTTGATATAGTTTCATTCTTCTTAAATTTATTGAGGCTTCTTTTGTGGCATTGCATGGATATATCCTGGAGAACATTCTGTGTGCACTTGAAAAGAATATGTATTCTGGTTTTTGGATGGAACATCCTGTATGTATTTGTTAGGTCCATTGGGCCTAATGTGCCATTCAAAGTCCCTGTTTCCTTGTTGATTTTTTGAGCAGATGATCTATCCATTGATGTATGTGGGGTGTTAACGTCCACTACTATTATTATATTATAGTCAATTTTTCCTTTTATCTCTGCTAATAGGTATTGCTTCATGTATTTAGATTGCTTTATGCATTTAGATGCTTCTGTGTTGGGTGCATAGATAATTACATTTGGTATATGCTCTTATTGGATTGATTCCTTCTTCATTATGTAATGCCTTTCTTTGTCTCTTGCTACGGTATGTTTTAACCTCTATTTTGTCTGATATAAGTATTGTTACCTGGCTTTTCTTTTTTTCCCCCTACTTCTTTTGTGTGGGTTATCACTTTCCATCCCTTCACTTTCAGTCTATATGTGTTTTTAATTCTGAGGGGTCTCTTGTCAGCAACATATAGATGGATCTTGTTTTTTTATTCATTCTGTCATCCTATCTTTTGGTTGGAGCATTTAATACATTTGCATGTGAAGTAATTTTTTGTAGGTATATGCTTACTGATATTTTGTTAATTTTTTTCTGGTTGTTTTTATAGTTTTCTCTGTTCCTTTCTTCTTTTGCTTTCTTCCTAGACCAGGGCTGATGGCCTTCTATAGTCTTTTTATTTTGTGCATCCTTTGACTCATTTTTGCAGATATAATTAATTTTATTACTTTTGTGTTTTCCCTTCCATACTGGCTTTGTAAATGATTCATCTACTCCCTTTACTACATATTTCCTTTTACTTGTGAAATTTTTTTCCTACTCTAATTTTCTTACTTCTAGTTATGATATTTCTTTTCCACTTAAAAAATTCTTTTAAATATTCTTTGTAAGTTTAGTTTAGTGGTGATGAACTCCTTTAACTTTAGTCTTTCTGATAAATTTTATCTTTCCTCCAATTCTGAATGATAACCTTTTCAGATATAGTATTCTCAGTGGTAGGTTTTTTCCTCTTAATACTTTGAAAATGTCATGCCACTCTCTTCTGGCCTATAAAGTTTCTTCTGAAAAAATAGCTGATAGACTTACAGAGTTTCTTTTGTATGTAACCATTTTTTTTCTCTTCTTTCTTTTAAAATTCTCTCTTAGCATTGCATTTTGCCATTTTAATGAATATGTGTCTTGATGAGGACCTCTTTAGGTATATCTTGTTAAGGGCTCTCTGTACTTCCTGGGCCTGGATATGTCTTTACTTCTAAAGGTTAGGGAAGTTTTCAGCTATCATTTATTTGAAAAAGTTTTCTGCCCTTTATCTCTCTTTTCTCCCTCTGGGATTCCTAAAATGCAAATATTGTTGTGATTGATGATGTCACAGGGCTCCCATAACTTCTTGTTTTTATCATTCTTTTTTCTTTGTATTGTTCAGCTTGGTTGCTTTTCATTACCTTGGCTTCCAGCTCACTAATCTGTCCTTCTATCTCCTCAAATCTGTTGTTTATTCTGTTTGGCAAATTTTCCATTTCTGTTGAATTCTTTAGCTCTGACTCTTTTTTTTTTTTTTTCCTATTGCTTTGTTGAAGTTCTTACTGGAGTTTATCTGCTCTCTTCTCAAACCAAGTGAATATCTTTATGACCATTACTTTGAAGTCTTTATCAGGCATATTTCTTATCTCTGTTTCATTTAACTCTTTTATTGTGATTCTGTTTTGTTCTTTTATTTCTGACATATTCTTCCATCTCCTCATTTTGTTTAACTCTGAGTTTGTTTCTATGTATTAGGTAGGCTACCTATGTCTCCTGGTCTTAAAAGAAGTGCCCTTGTTTAGAAGAGGCCCTGTGGTGCTCTATAATCTAGCTCTCTCTGGTCACCAGAAGTAGGTGCTCCAGGGGTGTCCCATGTACAGACAGGGTACCTTCCTGTTATGACTGAGTTGCAACTGCTTTTAGCCCAGCTGGCTGTAATAACCAGCTTTACCTTCTCTGGCTACACTGGGAAGGGTCTTCTTCCCACACTGTTGATAGGCCCAGCTATAGACACTGTGAGCTCTTTGGTGGGCAGGTCTGGCAGCCAGCCTACCTGTCTGCCGTTAGCTTCTCTGCCATAGCTGCAAGTGCACCAAATGGCAGGGATTGCTTCCCATGCAGCCACCTGGGAGACCTGGCTTCAGTAACTGCAGGCATACTGGTGTGTGGGGTTATCTCCCTGTCTTTGCAGGCCAGGAGTCTCTTTGAAGAGTCCCTGACCCTGGGTGGGGCTATCTGCTATGTGTGGTGGGGGCAGGAGCTACTTTGGAGAGCTGTCTGCTGACATAGGCAATTTGGGTGAGGTAAGTCCAGAGGGGGAATGCTGGGGTGGGCACAAAGTACTAGCGTAGTAGATGAAGAGTGTTAGTGCTAGCTCCCAAAAGTGTCGGGCTATCTAGGTTGGGAATGAGAAAAGAAATGGTGCCTACCAGCACTTTTATTTCCAGAGAAATCTCTTCTATATCTTTGCCCCTCTGCAACATTTTCTAAGATTAGTTAATAAATCTTTAACTATGCCCCAGGTGCTTTTCATACCATTGCTTCTGTGCTATATCTCAGGCCATTATTTAGTATTTCGGCTCTTTAAAGTCAGGGACTTGGTTTCCTATTATTCTCTAGCTCTCCCAGAGTTTAGCTTTCTGCTTTCATGTGATATTCAGAGCCAGATGTTAATGGGGACTTTTTCTCTCAAGGTGGGTCTCCAGTGCTGGGTTGCCCAATTTCAAGTTTGATCCTCTCATTTCTTCATGCTTGTGACAACCCTCCAATTTGTGGTTAGTCATGCTGGGGTATGGTTCCCAATGGTGTCTCTGCCTCTCCTCTCCTTTTCAGTGTGGCCTTCTCTCTATGACTGGCTATGGAATACCTGTCCTGTTGTCTTCAGGTTATGTTCAGCATTAGTTGTATAGATAAAATTGTTTCTCTGTGTGTCCAGGGGGCAAGGTGAGCTCAGGATACTCTTATTCCATCATCTTCTTGCTTCTCCCAGATTTTAAATTTTATTTCTCCTAAATATTTAAAAGAGTCTTTTCCCTAAAATTATTTAGAAACAATTAAAAATCCTGCCACAAGGAGAAATCGTAATCTAGGACATTATCACCCAAAAACCTTAAAACTCTATGTTTTCTGCATGTTTTATGGTCCTGGCTTAATAGTGAATGAACACAATAATAATGCTGAGAAACCATGAACGTGGTAGTAATAACTCTAAATTTAAGATTAATGTTTTATGACAATTAATTTTTCAATTTGCTTAGGAAATCTTTAAAAACTTCCTTGTTTTCCTTTGCTTCCTAGTTTTAACTTTTCTTTTAAAAAAAAATAAGAAATTATTTGTGATGATTTCAGCCAAGTACATTTCTTATGTTTTAATGGTAATTTAAATAACTTAAAATAAAACCATGGCTGAAATAAATGGTTCAGTCTAATGTTTCTCCCATCATAATGAAAAGAATTTTTTTAGGCACCCAGCTGCCCCACTGATTATTTATAATTTTTAAAAGACCATTTTATGCATTTTAATTTTTGTGTGATAGGCCACGTAGAGATGGGGAGACTATTATAATACGACAAAGAAAAATCCTCTGATCATACTTGATTCTTGTAGTCACCAAAGGTGTTTGCTTTCAAAAGAATTATACTTCTAACTTATTTGCCTTGGGGAATGTCAATTAAATCAAAATTATTTTGTGATAGAGATTTTGCCATTTTTAGAGACAGGTTAAGAGAACTAGAAATGACAAAAATCAAATGAGAAGTGAAAAAAATAGTTTGATATTTACCTGTAAATTGCTTATCTTACAATTAAATGCTGGCTTACCCTTGCCAAATGTCCCCATTTGCAGATGCCTATTAAAAAATAAGCAGTTTTCATTTCCTGCTAGTACACAGCTTAGTTTCTTTTAGTGCATGCTTGTGTTCAGTGCTTTCAGAAGAGCTTTGTGTTATCTCTGGTATCTTGTACTTATAAAGAATCACTTTCAGTGTGTGTGGCCGGCTTCCTAACAGTCTATCGATTCATTGAATTTCCTGAATTTCAGAAAGTCACCAATTGATTCTTTATGCTGCCTGGCAGAGCAATTCTTAATTTTTGTCTGCTTCATCCCAACATCATTCTTAAGAAGAAAAGGTTTTCCTTACATTGCCTTGAAGGGTTTACTGAATCATACATCACCACGAACATTTTAAAGCTTTATTTTGTCTGTTATTTAAAGTGGAAAATGCTGTCCCTTAAGACACTGGCACTCAGCCATTTGCCTCCAGAATATTTCATGGTTCACTGTCAGGACTGTTGCTTTTTCTAGAAGAACATATGGGCCATTTTGGAGAAGTTTTCTGTAACATTCAGATGCTGAACATATATCTATTTACATTTGGTCTCCAACAAATAATTTTTCTGGAATTTTTATACCTTATGGATTCTTTGGAACTTACTGAAAAGGATATTGGAGCCTGATGACGCCAAAGGAGGCTTGTGAGTTGGAAGTAGAAGGGACTAAATTTAATTGAAGCAAAGTTTAGCATCATTGGAATGTATTACTGTGATTTCATTATTTTTCACTGGAATATTTCACCTTCCTCCTCTGCCTCCCCCTCTTTCTCTTCTTCTTCCTCCTTCTTCTTTTTCAGTGATTTCAAATAGTCAGTATAAAACATTTAAATAAAGGGGAAAAGATCCTCCTGCACTCTGTGATGTTGATAAATAAGTCATTGGAATGTGGTAGGAGTTAGCACACACTTGAGGATGATTGTGTCATTAAAATTGCATCCAGTCAATCTGGAAATACCTCACCTGAATTGTTCTGTAAACACTCTTCTCACTAAACACCTGTTTAGTCTGATTGTGTGTATTTTGAGTTAAAAAAAAAAATCAAACAAAATGCATTTAAAACAAGCAATTAGAACTAAAGTACAACTACATTCTGAATGGAGCTGCTAATTGCAATTCCAAGGAAGAACAGTCTCCCCTTTTGTACAATATATTGTATTGATGACTAGAATTGGACAGGTTTTAGTGGAAAGAGACTAATTCCTCATATTACTGTTCTACCACTAACGACCCATTCTTGATCATTTGGTGAACAACTAATTGATTTGCTAAGTTATAGAGTTAGTTGGCTCTTAAGTGAGAGCTAATCTGCAAATGGTACTATGGCAATGAAGGAAAGAATGAGGACGTAAAAGAAAATAAAACTAAAGAGTAACAATCAGGTTCTAAATCTGGAAACCATTAGTAACACCATGGTCAGGGCCCTCAGCCTAGAAAGTCTTTTGTCCAAGCAAACCCGAGGTCTTCTCCAGATCCAGAAGACTGTGGAGTTGGACAGAACAGAAGTGGTGATGGTCAGAGCAAGATAAAAAAGGAGAATGAAAGTACATGAAAGAACCTTTGTGTCATCACAGAAGGCATGAAATCAGAGATAGACTTTAAAGAACGTGCTGTTTAGGGAAACCCAACATTAAGTATGGCTGTATGCTTTACCACGTCAATTATTTGATTTCCTCTCATATTAGAATTACATACATGTCATCTTCTTGTCATCTTGTTTTCTTCCATGTGTCTCATTTTGCCATTTGGCTACAGCAACAACCAGCTTAAGAGGAAGAAGGCACAATCATCTGTGGACTCATATGGGTAATGGTGTCCACTTGCTCCCTGACAATTCCTTTAAAAGAGAGGGAATAGGCAATCTTTGGAAAGATCCCATCAGGCAAGAGTCTAGAGAATCAGCCAAATCTTTAATCACGCAGGCCACATAAAATGAGGAAGACGACCACGTAGATTATTCAATCTACTGTAGCATAGCTGACAAATGAGGAAAGACAAAGGAAGAAATGACTTGCTAACCCTTACCTTTCAAGAGAGAAAAGCAAGATTTGTTGAGAAGGTTTCAAAGTAGTTTAATTGTCTGATTATTATACTTTTCCCCCCATAGATCACAGTGTGATTATTTATATATGACCCACATTATTCTGGTAAGTGTGTCCCTCTTACTAACATTTGGCAAATGAAAGTATAAATGTGTTTTTATGAAATATCCAAATAGGTATATCCTAGAAAGGAACTTTGGAGAAGAGCAATATACTATAGCCTTTTAGATACATCTATACCATTATTTACGTCCCTAACCATCACCTTCCTGATTTCTCTTAGATATTTGATGCTTTGATTTTTATTTGCCAAGACATTATAATTTGGAGTTAGTACTTAAGAGTGCAACACAGGATAGTGTCTCACTAGCATGCTTACCAAATAACAGACAATTATTTAAATATTCTTATTCTGGAGACATGCCTTTGACTTCTGTATTCAGATATGTGTTATGAACAACATGTTCCACATTTATTCAAAAATTCCCCAATCTTGAAATGTATTAAATGGTAAAACTGAAACAATTTTAAATCCTACTAGCTCAGGAAGCTCAAGATATTCAGATCTATGTCTATAATGTACACACATAACTGCACCCCCCACACCCAGAGGCAGGAGGATTCTCAGCATGTGTATTTTGAGAGAAAGAAAGAATTAGAAGAGTAGGGATGACAGACTCTGTGGTATTCAAGCCAGTAAAGCATATTACATCTTAGATTTTCTCAAAGGGGGTTTAGTTTCCAAAAATACTAGGAAGACCTTGATGTAGTGAAGTCTCACCTGTGACATGATCCTTTGGTATTTCCTATGTTTTTGCCTTTCTGATTTAAAAGTCGTGCTCCTGATGGTGTTAGGTGTTCGTCAGATCTCTGTCCATCAATAGGCCTCATGCCTGGCTTGTTTACACAAATCCTGACTTTCAGGGAACGTTGGCAGCCAAAGAACGCAGGAGGGAGGCCATGACAACTGTAGAGAGAGAATGTCACTGTGTCTTCTATCATGCCCAGGATATATGCCCCATATCCTCGCAGAGAGAGGCATCAGATGAGGATAATTACATTCATAAAATCATTTAGAGGCATTAAGTCAATAAATTCTTTTAAAAAATTCAGTGACTTTATTCTTAAAAAAGAGTACAAACAATGATTCTTCTTTTAAATCTCTAATGGGCATGACCATTTGATTGTAGACAGTGTTCAGTGCTCCTTTTTACACAGTTTATTTTGATAGTCATCCATTTTTTTTTTTCACCTTCAATTCATGCTAAAAAAGCACAATCAGTACTCTCCATTAGCCTGTGACTTGTAGAAGAGTAGTTGAATCTCACCTTGACCCAGGCCTGAGGCTCTTTATTTCTGTGCTTATGCACAGTCTCTGGGCTGTTGAGCCATAGAAGAGCAGCCCATGGAGTACTGTATTGCCAAGGAGCTTGTTTTCTCAGGCCTTGTGAAAATAACATGAGCTCTAGACTATTGGTGGAGAATAAACAAAGACCAACCATATAGGTTGTTCGTTATTGTACTTTGATTGTCACCACTGGGATAAATCTTCTATCTTCTAATAACAGTTTTATCAGTCTTATTGCATTAGTTAGCGATTTAATAGGGCTCATGTACTTTGGTATAAATGCTGACCATGTTCAAGCCAAGCTTTATGCTAATATAACAGCTGCCCACAGGAACCTCCAGTCTAAGGTTATATAGTAAATCTTGGTTGGACCGAAGTAAATGGTCCAGGTGCCATGGTAGAGAAATGTCACCTTCATCTTTCACCCACTTATCCCTGTCAAACTATTATTTTTTCACTACTAAAAGAGAAATGTTTGATTTTTTCTGATTGGCGATAACTAAAAATATTAGTTGTCTTCAGTATCTCCTAAGGCATATGATTTCTATAATCCACTCAAATATTCCATCGTCTACTTGAATATTTCAAATGGTGAAACCAGTTTCCTCTTTGACACACTTAGAAGAGACCCTAGGTTTGACTTTTTATGCTCTCAAATGCACTATGAATCATTCTGCCAAACTCTTGCCCTTCATGTGAATGATATATTTTATTTACACTCGTAGAAAAAAATCTATGCGTGGCCATTATTAATCACTCACACCTTTAAGAATGATCTTACCTTTTAACTATTCATCAAAATCGGTTTCCCTCCTGTTAGAAAGAGACACATCATAACTGATGTACAGTCAAACCGTAGATGGGTCCAAGTACACGGCTATTGGCAGAATAGATGTCTCTTCATTTTAGGATTACAGACACACATGAAAGTGTGTGCATGGTACGCATGTGCGTATGCATGCGTGTACACGACCCCTCCATCTCTGTATGCTGTATCTCTTCTAGCAACTCTCTTTCAAATTCCAGACTGCTAAAGCTATGTTGGCTTTTAGATAATACATCACTCTAATGGAGGAGCAGCATATCATTTCCAAAAGCCACTCCCACCCTGAGCAAGGTCAATAAGACAAGAGACAACGGGATTAGCAAAGGTTCAAAGACTATCATCTATGATTTTTATCAAAAGCAAGGGAGGGGGAAAAATTGGTAAGTGAATTAGCTTCCTTTGATTATATGCTAATCTCAAGAGAGGGCTAGTTTGTAATTGAATCATATCTCATTTAAAAAAAATCAAGAAAATAATTTTTTTCTGCCTTTGATCATAACTAATACAGGCTTTCATTGGCAAAGAAACATTAAATCATTCATAAAATGTGTTTGAAATACCTCATTTTGGGTTAGATATTCTCATAAATCTCTAAAATGTTGGCTGGAAATTGGAAAGATGATGCTTATATTAGCCTTAGGGGAAACCAAAATAGAACAGGGATTGACATATTTTCCATTCTCCCTTTTTCTTTGGCTACTATTATGATTTCATATGAAGATGAGGACTAGAAAAGGCCAAAAGTTTGAATAGTTTCTCAAAAGTATTAGATAATATATCAAAACGAGGTGAAAAGTGCTTGAGAGTAGGATTCTGATTACACAGCATCTATCTATACAAATGCATACAACTTTAGAAATACTTTAAAGTAAATACACCATGAAAGAGACATTTAACTATACAGGTAGCACTTTATAAATTACAAAATCAGGAAAAACATTGCAGTAAGGCTTTGAGTCTTAGAAGATGCTAAAAACTCTCTTTTCAACAGAATTTTAACTCCCTGGGCATGAAGGAATTACTTAATAGAAAAGAAAATAACCCATAGGGAGAAATGTAGCCAGCAGAAAAGCTGCTTACAATTTTTGATAGGCCCTAGTATAGGATAGTAGGAAGGCAAATGATTCTACACTCACTCCAAAACTCTGTATCTTAAAAGTTTCTCATTCATTAATTTTTCTGTGCTGGCATTGAAAGCTTCCAAAGAGAAAGATTAAGATATTGATCTTGTTACGGATATCCTTCTTACTGATTTTTTTTTTTTTTTTCACTTCATGGAAGGCAGATCCGCAAGACACAGGATCTAATCCCAGTTTAGAATTTTATAAACCCTAATGCAGAAAAAAAAAAAAAAAAGGCCATTCCACGGAAGCAGTTACAGCAGGTCACAAGGTTGTATCAGTCACCATTAAGTGTATTCAACACAGAGAAGCAAAGAGTCAGCCTTTCTTAAGGTGTATTTAGTAAATGCTTACCATGTGCCTGGAGTTGTGTGGTTTGCTCTTAGGAGTATGACTATGGTGAGTAAAGGTTTCCTTTTTCAGGGAGCTCACAGTCTAGTGCATCACACTCAGGTGCAAGTAACAACATGGTAATTTGGCCACAGAATCGAAAGGATATGATGCCATAGAAACAAATACTCTTCAAAATTATACTTGATGTGGGCTTTAAACGCATTGTGCAGAAGCTACCCTACATCTTTTAAAAATATTTTCCTGAGAACTACCTAATTTTGTGGCTTTGTAGATTATACTACTTGAAAAAGAGTACTTTTTCTCCTATCAGACCAGCCAGCCGTCTCATTCAGTGAGGATGTTCCTCTGAGGTGTGACGAATTCAGGGCAGCCACCTTCCCTGTCTTCTGTTTCAGGAAGGCAGAGACAAAGGGATACCCCTTGAGGACCTGGCTCGCGTTAGCCTGTTACGTCTTACCCGACAAACCTGCACAAGATGCAGCCAGATTAGTCAACAAGCAGATGATTAGAGATAAAACCTCTCATTTGGGGATAAATTTAATCCAGGCAGCATGTGCTCTTTGGTCATTTTATAAATATAGCATTTTAGAACAGCATTCTCAGAGATCCAGCAGTGCATATCCAGCATTGTAGCTAAAATATTCAAATAGAAATAAAAATAACTCCCCAGAAAGTTGCTGGCATTCATGTTTCCGTTGGAGAATAATCACAGAAGTCAGTTTCAAAGCTAGCATAAAAGATGTTGAAAACCACCTCTCACCCCCACAGAAATGCTAATGACTCGTTGTATTATAGTCTTAAAGCAAAGGTTCCAAAACCTTCTCTTTCTCAGATTTGTGGTGTCACAATAACCGGCCATGACCAGACTCTCTGGAAGGAAGCAGAGATTCCTTGGATGGTGAAGAGATCCAACGCAGGTATCTCCTGCGGCAGTAGAATTTAGCCCTGAAGGTTTAATATTTCTAATCCTATTATGTTCTAATCCTATTACGAAACTGTTGAGGTGAATTGCATATATTTCCTTCTTTATCTCTGTGCAATCTCACATATTTCCTTCAATAATGGCTTTCGGCTGCCCCTCACAAACAATGTAGCTTCTTTAATTCTTAAAAGGAATGTATAGACAATCAAAGTGAAATCTGTTGATAGCAACATGTAGTGCTACGTCTCCTTAGGATGCCTCACGGGGGAAAGGGGCACTGCGGTGGCTAGGCACCCCACCCCTGATTTCTTGCCTTTTGTTAACCCAACTGATTATTACATCAAAAATCATGGTTTCCATTGACGACAGAGTCCCACTAATGTGTGTGTTTATGTGTGTGTGAAATAGCTTCACAATGAGTTATTGGGTTGTATATAGAAAAAATGCTAGGCAACTGCAAATTACAAGGATATAATGCCATCAGGGGGTTTAATGGTGACATCATAAATCACAAGAGCAAGGTATAAATGGACAGGGCTTCCCTACAACTCTACGATGCCACTGGAGCTGTGATTTTAAAGGTTGTCTACTCTCCCCAACGACCATTACCTTACACATGGATAATTTGTGTTATAATTTCCATCGTCTCCCGCTCTCTCTACTTCTCCTCGTCAACTTCAAACCTTTTTTCTACACCCAGAGAGAATCTGTTTTCCCCACTGTGCGATTAGAGCAGCTATATTTAAATGTTAACACTGGATTGTCTTCAAGTTAAATAGAACCATTCTCAAAATCTTGCCATTCTGGGCTAGGTGTCACCCTCACGCGATATGACAGACAGGTGGCAACAGACCCAAGGCTTAAGAGATTTTCTCTTCTTGGATAACCATGCTCCATGCACCTCTTCTCATTTCCTCTAAGAGCAGGGAATCTAATTACATAGAGTACCCCTGTAAGGATGGCAAACATAGAAATGATTTTATAGTTTTGCTTTTTTTCACATCTGAAGTTAAGCTTTCCAAGTAATATTCTAATTTATTTCTGTGTCCTAAATGATTCCTTTTTCTCTCTGATGCTGTCTTATGGAGGAATATATTAACATAAAATAATAACTGGCCCAAACTTTTGTCCAAATTTAAATATGTCCTAGCAAAGCCAGCCCCATTCTAATTGCTTTTATGTGTCACTTTAAAGTAGGAGAACCAACCTCCTGGCAGCTTTGCTTTGGGTCTTAATTAGCCACTTAACTGCAAATTGGTTGGCACCCTAGTCCTTTCATCAGTTATTACCCAAATAGCATCACCGACTTCGGATAAAGAAAAGAAAGATCCCACATGTAGCAGGTCTTTCCATCATTATTGCCCTTTAATACAAAGAGGGGGGTTCCCAACTACTAATTAAGGCTACGTTTTTAATAGGCAATTGGCATCTTATTTAATTCACTCTCAGTGCGATGTCTTAAAGGAAAAACAATCACAGTAATGTGTGTACAGTGCTAAAGAATTTACAAAATATTTTCATCTACTTTATTACTCTCATGTAGTATCTGCTCTAGCCATGTATTAATCAATACATTTTTATTGGTTGCCATGATTTAAGATGTGGATTTTTATTTCAGTCCTTATCACATTTGCCTGCGTACCCACAAAGCTATCTAATAAAATTAACCAGGCCAACCTCCTGTATACAAAAGGGAGCTGGCTTCTTTATATTTTGTTGTGTTTTTAAGGAAATGGGCAGACCGTTAAACATACTATATAGATAGGTACTTCTTTACAAAGCAGGCATAAGTGGTTAGTGGGCAGAAGACTCAGAGGCTTGGTTCTGAGAATATAGAAATAAAGGAGAAAGAGACTACCGATAGAGATCAGATCCAAAAACTTGCCAAAGGGGATAGAATTCAAAAAGAACATGACAGTTTGTTTAGTGTTTTAGCAGGATACCCTCAGTTGGTACTTTGCATGCGATATGATATCATGTCCTTTGTTCATGCTAGAAAAGAAAACAAGTCATCATGGTGACTTTTTAATGATCAACACCTTTTTCTTTTTCTGTTTGTTTGTTTGTTTGTTTTTTTAACCTGTCTTGCATGTTTATAACACGTTTATAAATTAAACTCTGGTACTCTTTTCTATTCTGTTACTTGACGTCACTAGGAACTGTATTTGAGTATGTACATCCAGACTTTCCCCATCTCCCTGAAAGACAGGTAAATTGAGATTCTGCACGTCCGAAATGTCTTCTGCCCATCACCGTGACTGGGAGCCCAGAGCCCATCCACAGGCTGACCTTGAGTGAGATGGTTCCAGGCTGTGTGTTTTGGAAGGCTTGGAATTAGTGAATTATGTTTATGAGATTCATTTCTAAACTGTACCAGAGCTTATAAAATATTAGTATTTACAATATCCTGGAACAACAAACACAGCGTGGAGACAGCTGCCTCATCAGAGACGGAGCCGCAGTGATCTCACACATTTGTCTGTTTATCATGGACTGGATTTCCTTGGCAAACAATTCAATAAGGAAGATGAGCACACCAGTCTAACGCTCTGCTCGACACTGCAAGAAAATGTGCTCCTCACCATCCCTCCAAACGCGAGTGCTTCTACTCTGCAAACCCACTGCCTTTAACTTGAAGTGTGAAGAATAGCAGTGAGGGACCAAGATCAAATGAAGTCAGGCCTTTGATTAAATGTGAAATGAGAGGTGTTTCGAAGAGAGCACAGATCTTTTTCTTTTTGGCCGACGTAGGCAGTATCTACAATTAAATCTCAAAAGGAGCAGATGTATGCTCACAGGAAAGATGTGAAAGAAAAATCATTAGGAATTATTATGCTTTTGCTACCTAAAAACAAACTTGTTCCTGTGCAATATATGAGTTATTAATTCTGACAACACTTGAGCCTTTTTCCTTCCATACGTGATTATGGAGTACCCAGCTTTTAAGTATATGATGCATTTGAATTTATACAACAAATTATCTTCCCTAAGTAAAAATTCGGTAATCTACTGGACGAAGTTTCATGACAACGCAATAGATGTGAATTACTCATCTAGCTGAGGATTTCATTTTTCTATAGCAAACAAACAGATGAAGCACTTTCCCTAGCATCTTTCAAAGAGTAGGTATTGCATAAAATTTTGAATCAACAAAGTACACGAGAAGAGAGAGTCTAATAAGAGAATATTTCTAGCTGATGCTACATGGTTCCACCTTTGATATCTAAAGAATCTTATTTTAATAGCCCCAATAGAAAAAAAAAATCTTGTTTTTGTTTAACTGTTAGAATGATTCCAAGTGCAGCTGCTTGCCTGCAAAGAACCTTGACTGAAGGAGTGTCCACCTGAATTAGTGTGCAGCCAGAAATGTGGAAACAAATATCTGAGTGTTCCATTAGGACTTTCACGTGATAGATACTACCTTGGAAAATAAAATGGACAGTGTCTTTCCCTCCCTCTAGATTGAGTTTTTTCTGGCCAAAAAAACACATTCCAGAGTTTTTCTAATTTCCTTATGGCTGGCTTCACTTGTAAGCAGCCACACAGTTGGCCAAGGTCAGCAAGTCAGGATGCCTCAAGTCTCTTGAGAGTTGTAATTTTTATATCAAAATGGGGGTTATTAGGGTGGTTTATCTCTCCAGCTGTTTTCAGACAGACAGTGTGCTGACCACCCAGTGGACGAGACCAGGGTGGGTGGAAATGGAAGAGACTATTTGATGTGACTCAAAAGAAAAAAATGCAAGATTCTTGGGGAAAAGTCTATCATGGTAGGAGACCATGAAATACTTGTCTTAAACAACTCATCTTATTTTGTACTCTAGATTGTACACCTACCTCCTGTGAGCACCCCTTAAAAATCAAGACAAAGTAGAAGACAGCACTGAGAATAATTTAAGAAAGGGAGGGCTTGTGGTAAGGTCGTGTCAAGTTCATCAATTAAAGAAAATAGAGAGATCTAATCTCTTCGATATTTTTAATTTGTTTTGTTTTCATCCCATTTTGAATGGTATTGAAAATTCAACGAATAATTTAACATTCATTTAGTAAACCTTATGTAAACTCTTCTAGTTTCCTAATTTTATAAAACTGGATTTATAGAACCGACTCCTATAAATGGCCTATCAAGTAGATTTACTATCTGTAAATATTGGAAGTATGAATAGAGTGAAAAAATATTGTGATTTTATGGTTCTGTTTTGTTCATGGATGAATCAGTAGCTTTTCTGATTCAATAATTAATTTAAGCCTTAATTAACCTTTGTCTAACACAGTAAAGAGAATTTGGTTTATTAATAGAGACATGCCCATTCTTATTATGTTACAGAGAATGTAAACTTTATATATTAGGAAAACAGGCTTATTCATTACAATAGTCTTAGCACCTGGAACAGTCCCTGACAAATAGTAAAAACTATTTGCTGAATAAATGCATCTAAATCAGTGATTTCCCTGATTGAAAAGAGATAAACTATAAAACAAAAATGAAGACAAATCACGTCATAATAGGAAACTTAGGTAGAACCCAGAAATTTGAATGTTTTAATAGATTGCCCAATGATTTTGATGATCACCTAATTTTGGTAACCACCAACTATGTGTAGCTTAGTACCGTGTATCAGAAACCACATATGAGCCCAGAGACATGGAGCTCATTAAAAAAAAAAAAAAGAAAGAAAGAAAAAGAAAGAAAAAACAAGAATGTCTGTAAAAGAAGCATAACCCATCAGGTTAACATATATTTTTATGTCATTCTCTACTGTTGTACACAAATTCCATTTTACTCATTTTCTTTACCTGTCAGGTTACTGAAGACATAGGGTTTCCAATCCCTGAATTATGGATGCTTATAACTCAGCTTTGGCAGACTTTCAATTTATATGAAAACTTCAATTTGATATTTTTTGTTTTGTTTTATTTTTATATTTCTTATAAGAAAAGGAGTGCATTTTTGAGATTAAAAAATAAGAAAACCAAGAAGAAACTTGAACTAGATGTCTTTCAAAATAGCTTCAGATTTTGAAGTTCATCATGAGTGGCTTTATGAGTGGCTCCTTATGAGAAAGGTCTCGAGTATTTAGTACATCTTTCAGGTCTCTAATATTGCCTTTATATAGAGAGGGATGCAGAAAATACAAGCAAAGAAGTGGTTAATGCCGTAAGGACTGAAAATAGTTCTGCCTTCAAATGCAGGAATCTCTGTAGGTTTCTTAAAATAGAATGTTGTTTTAAGAAAAAGGCTCACTGAAGACTAAGATTTACCGCTTTCAGTTTACCAGTGTGACAATAAACTCAAAAATTATTTATTAGTTTGGAAGTGTGTAGGGCTTCTTCTTCTGGCATTGTTTCTCTTCAGCCTTATTTCTTACGTCCTCTTACGTCTTATCTCTTACCTCCTCTCTGAACTTTGACCTAAATATTTTCAGTACCTGGAAATATTGGTAATATTGGTAATATCATCTGGAATATTTCTCTCACCTCCTTCTCTTGACCAATTACCTTCTTAGATGCTCATCAGAAATCACTGTTTATCCCTAAGGGGAGAAGAGGTCTGATGTAATTCACAGGGCTGGTTGCTTCAAGAAATGGTGCTCTACCACGGACTTAGGTTCAGTCTTAGCCTCTGGTAAACATTACGATGTGGCAGTAACTAGGCTAGCCTTGGTGAAAAGGAGCCCATGCATAGCTCCCACACATCCTGGCCACTCTTTTCATCATCCCATTGCCCAAGAACATTTAGGCACTGGAGTAGCAGAGGAACCAAGTTGGTTAATATCCACAAGACAAATCATTCTATTCATCTTCTTATTTAGCACTTATACTGTGGTGGGCACTCGTTGGTCCATAACTGAATAGCCAAGGCATTTCTTATTATTGATAAGTCCGTGTATAACTGTACTTCAGATTACTTTTCCTTCCATATTAGGTGAATGACCCAGTATACTGCTCTTATCTCTGCTTGCTAGTAAGATTTCCTTGAACATCATCCTCTAGACAAATTTAAGTGGAGATGTCATGGAATGGTAGTTTAGTTTTAGCTACCACCAACATACATGAAAAAGTCCAAGTTTCTTTCTTCATTATAAGATTGTAAAAAAATCCCCACCTCCAGTAGGGCCACAGTTAGTTGAAGGAGAAGTGATGTATGAGTATGAAATAAAATACTATCAGGCATACAGTTGGTTGGAGTCCATTTAGATCTAGTCATGTAATGGGCATTGAGATAAGAGACAGGTGAGGTAGAGAGGACCTTACGTGTGCATGTGAAGTACCTGATACACACCCTCAGTGTCTCCACAGTGTCTGACTCCTGGCAGGCGCTAACGGTATTTGTGATTTTTATCACCAGGAGCATGATGGAGCATCAACAGCAATGGAGAAAGTTAACTCTTCTGTGAAGTTAAGGAGAAAATCTTCAAAACCTTTTAAATGGAAGGAGCTGAAACTAAAATGGCTACAGTAGACTGGAAGAGAGAAAGAGGCAGTGGCAAAAACAGACTCAAGAGATGTAATAAAGAGGATCAAGTATGCCTGAGAGAATAAGGAAGGATGACAAGGTAAAAAATGAGGCAGGGGATTCTGGAAAGTTCTGAAGCACAGTGTGAATATTTACATGACTTGGGATCCGCTGGGAGACCTGAACAGTTGTGATAGTTCATTTTATGTCAACCTGACTAGGCTAAGGGACGCCCAGATAGCTAGTAAAACATGATTTCTGGGTGTGTCCGCGAGACAGTTTCCAGAAGAGATTAGCATTTGAATCAGCAAATGCTAAGTAAAGAAGATCCCCTCACCAAAGTTGGTGGGCATGATATAATTGGATAAGGGCCCCCAAAGAATAAAAATACACAGAAAGCCAAATTACCTCTGGAATGTTCATCTTCTGCCCTTGGACATTGAAACTTTCGGAACTTGGGCTTTCTGACCCTGGGGCTGGTAGCACTGCACCCCCTTCAGAGTGGAGGTTACATTGTCACCGCTCATGGTTCTCAGGCCTTCTGATTGGACCTGAATTATTCCACTGGCTTTCCTGGTTCTCCAGCTTGTGGACAGCAGCTCATGGGACTTCTTGGCCTCCATAATCATGTGAGCTAATTCATATAATAAATCTCCTGTTACTTCTACCTGTATTTATCCTATTGATTCTTTCACTGGAGAACCCTGACTAATATAGGAGTGTAGTGAGTACTAACATTTTTAAGACTGCTAATTTGCAGAGGACTAATTTGCAGCAGTTCTTATGGGTTGTAAGTGCAAGCTGTTGCAGTAAGAGCTGTGAACTTGAAATCTAGTGGTTGGTGTTTTAATCTTGACTTTGCCACCTAGAGCATTTTCCTTAGCTGCAAATGTGAGAGATGGAATAGAAGGTCTTTGAGCCTCTTTCAGGCTTGATCATTATACAATGATGATTACAAATTAGAACCCTAGGATTCTGTGTATCCCAGTGAGACATCCTCAAAGTTTAACAAAAGGTAGAGTCACAGGGTATGCAGCTGTGGAAAGTGCTATATAAAACATAAAGTAAAATGATTAGATGTGCAAGTGATTAGATAGCTAAGTATCAGCTTGCAGAAATGTGATAGAGAAGATGATCTTACAGGGCATAGGGAAGAACTGTAAGAAGCTCCATTTTAATAGGGATGTTAGTGAGGCATTCCACTGGACCCAAATGAGAGAGAAAGTGAGCAACAGCAGGCAGATTTTGTTGATCTCTGCATGTCCATGTATCTGGTAGATAAATTCATGTGAGAAGATAAAGCTATTTAAAAATCCCAATTTAAGTATCTTAGATTGGAGTCTCATGAAACTTCCTTTACAAATGAATTGTATGATATGTTCTGGAATAGTGACTTAGTAATACAAAGTAAACAGCCACAACCAACACTGCCCCTCCCCCCATCCCTGCCAGCCTATCAGGGACTAGGGGAATTATAGTACGTAATTGAAGAAAGAAAGAATGCAAAAGGGAAATAGTTTAGTCTTGCTAATGTTGAAGTAACATGACAAAACTATTGTTTCACATAGAGATTCACATTAGTGACATATAAAATGATGGTTAGGAGAAAACTTAGTTTTTAATGCAACATTTCAGTATGCAAATTAAAAATGCCACAACTAGACCATCGCTTTTACTCCTTCTAAAACTGCTATTAGCTTGATTCAGGAGAAATTCTAACTATTCTCTCAAGGAATGGACACCAGTATAACCAGACTGGTCTTTACCTTGCGTGTAAATAAATTGACTAGCTGGCTATCATCTGACATTATCTAGCTATTTCCTCTTTTCATACTTTTGGTGCAATACGATGTGAATTATATGGCATTTGCATATGAATTCAGGTTAGGCAGGATTAAATCAGAGATGAATTCAAACATTATTTTCACTCAAAAGTTAAGTGTCAATGATGGGATGGCAGATGACTTCAATATGCAAATATTTTGGTTTTCATGGAGATAGGATGGATTCCAGCACAAACTACTTCCACCTGCAGAATTTTTCTCAATAAAAATATGGTCATGTTGTCTTTGGTCCACTTTCTTTATAAAGACACTCAATTTTCTTCACTTCACTATAATAGCCCTGAGAAGCATTCTCCATGACTAAGGTTAAGACGGAGGATACAGACATAATGCCATACTATAAAACTGTAGTTTTATCCATCTGGATCAACTTTCATGTTACTATTATCCATATGGGAAATTGCAAAGAAAGCAGAAATATGACTATCATTAGATTTATAAAATACACTGAAATAAAATAGAATAGGTTTTCTATCAACTTTTTTGTCATTCTGGACAAAGGAATGTGCCAATTATCCAACTATTTATATTTCCATATACAATTGATTACTCTTAGATATTTATATCTAGATATGTTGTCCTATGAAAAAAATCTTTCCTAGTGGTCTAGTGTTATCTGACTCCTTCCCACAACTATGGCATATTGTAAATTGTCTGGAAGAGTCTAGTTACAATGTTTAGTCCTTTAATCTCACAGCAAACTGAAGGTTGATTTGACCCATACTAAATAAGGGTAGAAAAATAAAAAAGAAGACATTGGTGATAAACAGTGCTTAATTCCATTTTGCAGAAAACAATCAAGTCTCTTTCTGTAGGATAAAGCTGAAAATGGCAAAAGCTCACACAAATATACAGTGCTGTATCATTCTCAGGTTAATAAAAACAATTTATATGCAGGGTAGTGAACAAGAGGAAAGTTATGGAAAACATTTCTCACCCAAGGACAGTGTACCAGATGTGTTAAGACTTATGGGAGCAATCAGAGGTGACCAAGTCTCAGTGGCAGGCCTTATTAAGTTAGACAGTGACCCAGCACCTTCAACTTATTAAGCTGTCGAGAACTTCAGTGATTAAAACCAAAGAAAGGTCAGATACAAACCTTCAGAATGTCCCTGCACTGGTATTTTCTTATAGGCATTAGACCCTCATGGAAATGTTTCTCTTGACTTTAAAAAAATTAGGTATTTGAACTGGATGTATCCAAAGCTTGAGAGAAATTTAACTAGATGATGCTTCCTCAAGACTTCTCATATTAGTTTCTTAACTTGAATCCATGTCTAAAGAAGCATCCTTAGAAGGTTTTGTGTTTCATCAGAACTGAGGCCAGAAGAACAGATTCATGGTGATGTTAACATCTTCAGATAGGACCTAGAAGATGAGTGAGACTTATAGCCCCTGTTAGAGATACTGGGAATAAACTTTCAAAACCTTATAATTAATACATGTAAAAGTTAAAATTGGAAATTTAAATCCATTCCAAATCATATCCTACGCTTTAAATAGTGTATGGGTTTAGATAACTTTTCCCTGTCCTTTTCCTCTGTCTCCTTTTCTAAATGTATCTGTCCCTGTGTTATGATATTTAGGTACAGGAAACTCTGAATCCATTCACATGTAAATGTATAGGTATAGGGGCATCATTTATATGTAAATACATACTATTTATGTATCTAGGATAATGTTAAATATTAGGCTTTCTGTTGTCTTGGAATCTAAGCAGAAGTCTCAATTCCATATGCACCTGAACCCTTCAGCTCTAAGGCGGAAAGTTGTTACATTGTTTCTGCAGCACATGCCAAGTATTGTGAAACTGGTTCTGCAAACTTGAGCCTGTTGTGGATTTGTAGGACCTGAAAGAGAAAAAAACAGGAAGGGCTATTTACCACTACAAACCTCCCACCTACCACCACCACTGCTCTCTACCGTATTTCCCTTACTTCCTTTCCAGGGAAGTTTGCCTTCAAGAGAAGAGTTTTACAGTTGCCTAGAGTTTGAAGGTCATAGGAAGGGGCCACTGCTCCTGTAGGGAGAATTCTGTAAGCAGCATAACAATGGAGAGGGCCCAGAGGAGAGTAACATGGAAGCACTCATGGTGCAAAGGGAAACTTGCCTCAGTCTTCTCACAAGGGACTCCACTATTTCACAGAACCACTTCCAGCACACGGGGCTATAGCAGAGGCCAAATTACCACTAATAGCGGTGCTGAAGGGAGGAAGGGTTGTATGGCAGCTAACTGGAAGAGGCTTCTGGAAGCCCCAAAATTCCCTGGAGAGGGAAAATCAGAACCCTTGCAGTACATTCCTCCCTCCTATTCCAGGATTTCACCGGGTTGGGGAGAAACTTAAATTTGCATCAAAATTTAGAGTTAGATGATACTTCATTAACTGGACTTTTATTATGGAAGTGCAACCTGAAAATTTGTGGGATCTGCCTTTGCACTAAGACATTTACATACAGTGCTCTGATAGGAGTATAAATACAAATACTATTTCTTGGAAAAGACATGGCATTTTACATTAATAATTCTCTCAGAAATTAATATTATTCGCTTTTTATCTTCCTATGAATTGATCTCTAAAAAATAATCAAAATTCAGACAATAGCATGCATCATGATATTACTTCAAATAATAAAAACACGGAAACAATTGTATCTAATAAGAGAATGGTCCAATACATTATGGAATATCAGTATAATGGAGAGAGATTACATAACCATTTAAATTGTTATTTTCAGAGATTAATATATGGGCAAATGCTTAGCATATAATGTTAAGTGAAAAAGAAAGATTCAAAATTATACATGAATTTTAATTTCAATTTAAATATTTATGATTACATAAAATATGTATGCCTAAATAAAAAGATTGAAACAAAATATTAAGAAGTGTTAGAATCAGTTGGAGTATGGGTTGGTGACTGTATTGCTTTATTTGTGCCTTTTTAAATTTTCGAAGTTCTATTAAATGAGTATGTATTGCATATATTATAATTGGAAGACACAAAATATAAAGTGATTTATTTTACTTATACAATAAGCAACATTTTTCCTATTATTTATGTTATTAATAAAGGTGGCATAACAGAACACATTGGAAATTCTGAATTCAATATATTTTATTCTATAAATTTGAAATCTTACTTTAAAACTATGTTTTGACATGAGCAATGTAATTTTAAATACAAGATTTCATAGAAAACATGGATTTGCTGTCATTTCGTAAAAAGTATTTTTGAACACTTTTGTAATTTTTCTATCCAAAAAAGAAAATTTTTTACTGATATAAATGATATTTCACATATGGGTTTTTATTAAGATATTAGTTCATACTCCTTTAAGATATGTGGTTCCTATTCCATTTTTTATGCATCTTAAATTCCTATATTTCTAATATACTTAACACAAAGAATGATTCAGTTTTGGAATACAAATACTTAAACATGAAATTTTACAGTTAATATATGTGAGGAAACTTATAGATGATATTGTCTTCATTTGGAGACACAGATCTCACAACCATTTTTCAGATTCCTATCTGTTCCTTCTTTTTCTTTATCAGTATTCTCCCTGTGTTGTTTTCTCCTGGCTTTCTGACTTAGATGAAAATCCTCACCACATGGCTTCCTAGGTGGCCATCAAAAGGTTGTAAGATGCAAACTGGCACCTGAGGAGTTGACTGTCAGTGATGTGACCCTTGATGAAAGGGAAAAGGAGATTAGAAGGTGCCGGGCAAATAAATTCCTTTCCTTTTCTTTCTCTTCTTCATTGAGTCCTCAGAGGCTGGCTTTCTTCTTGCAAACCCTACAAACAAGTTTTGAGGGCTAAGTAACACAAAGACAAGTCAACCGGTCATCTCTGTGGTTCATTGTTAAGCAGAAACCAGTGTGGTAAACACATCGTGGTGGTGCACTGGTTTCTCCTACCTTTGCTTTGTTTCACTTTTCCTGTTACCTTCCCCAGCAGAGTGGACACCTCTCAAAATGTGCTAGCACCTTAATCCTTGCCTTATGCTTTCCTAGTTAGAAGAACCAGTTTATGACACTTTCCATGTGGGGTGACTTCTTTCCCTATCAGTTGACTTGGTATAGTTTGGGCCAAAAGTTTTGCTAATGCATCTGTCTTTGCTATTATTTTGATAACCTGAAAGGAAAAAAAATGTATGATCTGCAGAATGGAAGCTTATTTCTTTAGACACCTGAAATCATGACTGAAAAGATGACTCTGTTGGCACCAATTTTTTAAAAAAGATTATATTTATTTATTTGCGGGAGAGAGAGAGAGCAAGAGCGAGTACAGGCAGGCCGAGTGGCAGCAGAGGCAGAGGGAGAAGCAGGCTCCCCACAGAGCAAGGAGCCCGATGTGGGACTCGATCCCAGGACATTGGGATCATAATCTGAGCCCAAGGCAGCTGCTTAACCAACTGAGCCACCCAGGTGTCCCTCTTGGAGCCAGTTTTAAGGTTGTGGGGATAATACCAGTATTCTGGTAGGAAGAGAGAAAGAGTTTCTTTAGTATAGTCCAGGGGGAAATGACTGCCTTCAAATTCATTATGTTCAAAGTTGCATAGCACAGTCCAGATTCTATCAGAATTGTGGTTTCCAACCCAGAAGTTGATCTCAAATGTTATCTGAGACTCAGTGAACAAACTAAGCCCCATGAGATTAGAAGTGGATTTAATCTGGATTCTACTAGACAGGGCTATTTTATGTCTAAAAATCTTGATTCATCTCAGCAGGGGCCACAGATGGATTCAAGAAGATCATGGTGATGCAAGCGTGGCTATGTGGCGTGAGGTGAATGTGGTGAGAACTTTGTCCTTTATACCGAATTCAGAATGAGAATGGACATGGACAATGGTGTTTGGAAGGAAGTCTATAATTTGGTGAATGAAAGTGCCTATGAGGTGTTAAAACAGAAAGGATAAATACATTTTCTATTGGTGTGTGACTTATCTGATTGAATCCACATTTAAAACAATATCTAGGTTCATCCAGTATCAGTGATTAAAAAAAAGGTATATGGCATGCAGGATAAATTCTTCTGACCCTAAGTGCTCAAGGATTACCTTTTGTTATCATTAAGAACACAAGAGTAGATATATTTGACATCCAGAAGATAGAAAGCAACTATGATATCTGTGTTCTGTGCTAAGGAAATGTAGCTCCAATGTGAATAACTGAGCCTTCAGTTACCATTCATATTCATGGATCATACTTTACCTATTTCTTTCTACAGCAGGAATTTGGGCCCATGGTAACAAAACATGCTAATAAAATGCTTGCATTTTAACGTATGAAAGAATTAAATTGACCACCATAATGTGCCAAAAAAAAATAAAGAAGACAATATAAAAAATTACATGGTTCAGTCTAAAACTAGGTAGAAATATGAGAGTGAATTTTCTCTAATGAAACAATTAGACTGTAAGTATCAGACAATGTTCCTTTTTATAATATGCTCTCTGTCTGAACAGCTGAAGTTCTGGGTTATATTTTTAAATAAGCCAATTGGTGATTAAAAAATAATAACTTTAATTTAGTTCTAAAATTATAAAATTAACATAATTTTTACTGTGGACCTTATGAATAGTAAAGAAAACCATATGAAGGGAAACAAAATTTGTAACACCTTTGGAAAATCATTGCTAATTTGTGTTTGTGCCCCCAAATTTTTTATATTTTTTTTACACAGATACATATTTCCAAAAAGATAATACTACATAGGCAATATTGCATTCTATGTGGGAGATTTTTTGTTGTTGTTCATCAGTTTTCTGTATATTTTCCAAAACTTTTCATATTCTTTGAAAACAATGTTTAATAGTTCATATTATTACTTTATATGTCTATAGCTTGACTTATTTACTCAGGAATTCATTTGTGGTTATTTACGTGGTTTTTCCATTTTCTTCTCAGAAAGAATTCTGTATTAAGCATCCTTAAAAATACTCTTTTTTTTTTTTTTTTTTTGGTGAATCACCTATTATGGTTCAAAGAGAATACAAATGTAAAATTCTTTTGATATGTATTACTGAATTATTTACAAAAACTGGAGGTCAAAATGCTATTCCATGTATTTTCAATTTATATTTTGACTATTTTTTGAAGTTTAACTTTTTTAATTTATTAGAAATTTTATCTATTATTTATGAGTCTTAATGCTTTTAATTATTTTTCTCCACAAGAATTCATCTTACATATTGGGTTATAAGAACTCTTTACATATTATATCTTTTTATGAGTGTGCTAGACAGGAATAAAGATGGAAGACAAATTACTTGTTTTCACAAGCTTATTTTGGCATACAAGACATAAAAAAAAAATCAGCAAACAAGGAAATAAGATATTTGGTTATTTCAGACAAAGATATTTCCTTTCATCTGATCTTTTAGATAGCAATAGGTGTAGTAGGATTGAGAAGGATGATGCCTTAGCTGTTGTGTGCAGAACATGGTAAGTTTCTCTGGTTCTAGAGTCTTTATCTTAAACACATATATATCATTTTATTGTTTTTCTTATTTAGCTCTTGCCCACTTCTGGTCAAATATCTTCCTTTGTATTTTATATTTTTTGTTTTTATGGATAAGATCTCTCTTTGCATTATGTTTCCTAATTGGCTATGGTAGGTGACTGACACTAGTTATGATAGCTATAATTTGAGTTTTGGTGCCAAATGTTAAGATCAGGGTAAGCCAATTACCACAGGGTGCTACTCAAAATTTCCCATGATTGAGCTCCCAGGATTCAATCTTCCTAAGTTCCTAAGCTCATACTTAGTATAGAAGTGTCAGAGTTTAAGAACCTGATGATAACCACGAATCTTAGCTTTATTAGAAGTATTTATTTCTTATTTTTTATTTTTTTAAAGATTTTATTTATTTGACAGAGAGAGAGATCACAAGTAGGCAGAGAGGCAGGCAGAGAAAGAGAGAGGAAGAAGCAGGCTCCCCGCTGAGCAGAAAGCCCGATTCGGGGCTCGATCCCAGGACCCTGAGATCATGACCTGAGCCAAAGGCAGAGGCTTTAACCCACTGAGCCACCCAGGCGCCCCTATTAGAAGTATTTATGTCTATTGGTAGCTTATGTCTTGAAGTTGTACTATGAAACCAGCTATTTAACAAACACCTTGTGTTTTGCATCTAGTCAAGTTTAAGAAACTTTTTTTTTTAATTTTTTATTTTTTATAAACATTTATTTTTATCCCCAGGGGTACAGGTCTGTGAATCACCAGGTTTACACACTTCACAGCACTCACCAAAGCACATACCCTCCCCAATGTCCATAATCCCACCCCCTTCTCCCAAACCCCCTCCCCCCAGCAACCCTCAGTTTGTTTTGTGAGATTAAAAGGTATTTATACATTCTAAAAATCCACTTACTATTACTCAAGTTGTTGAATTTCTTTTCTTGCAGGTTTTCACTTGAAAGAGAGTTGATTCATCGTGATTAGACAATGGTGAATGAGACTGAGGAGCTGTCTCTGCTTCCTGACTTCTCACTTGACCAGGGAGGATGTGAATGGTTTGTATGAAGGGGGTTGAGTGACTGTTACTGTGGGAACAATCCCTAGGAATGATCTTGTCTTCCCATCTGACTATCTACAGTGTATATCTATGACACTAATTACTACATAGGGTCCCTGACAGATCACATTAGTTCAGGGAGAACATAAGAATCAAGGAAAACATTCTCATATCATTTTCCTGAAAATTTGCCTATGGTTTGCCAGTAAAGTTTTGGGACTTCTTTTCCCTAGACACTCAAAAATTTTAACTACAATGTTATATTAATATAATGTACTAATATTCCTTGGTATAATTATTTTTTTCCTACTAAATTTGAAGATTTTGAAAGCTTTGTGTCTTGGGATCAAGCCTATAGGCTTGTTATTATATTTTTTCTCAGGTTTGACTGAAAAATGGTTAAGTAGGAGAATGAAAAAACATTGATGCCAAGGGTTTCTTTTCTTTTCTTCTTTTTTTCCCCTCTATTCACAGAAATCCCACTTAGGGGACGGATAAATGTTTCTCTTTAACAGCCAACCCAAACCATGACCAAACACCCCCCATATACAAATCACTTCCCATGTTCCCACATCACTGCACACTTGACTGTCACTGTGCCCGTGCTGTGATTTTTAAATTATTTATCGATCTGACTTTTCTTTACTGGATTATAACTCCAGAAAGGTAAGAACTTGGTCTTATTTTTTCATTGTGTCTTCTTCACACCACTGTACAGGGCAAGGCATATGGTAATCGCTTATTGAGTGAATCAATAATCCATTGAATAATCATTTTATTTTGTTCTCACATTGCTTCTGAACTTGATCAACAGCAGAGTCTGCCAAATGCTTTTATAAGCTATTTTAATTCTATATCAAGTTATGAAAACTTAAACAATTTTCTGTTAAAAAATAAAATGTTTGTTTTCACTGTGCTTCTCTTCAACTTACAGAGTAAATTCATGTTTCGTTTGATGAGTAAGTGTATTTAGACATTTATCTGGCACACTTGAATAAACTCCTCTGAGATGATAGATCAGTGTACTGTTTTTAAAGTAATAGTATAGCATGTGGAATTTACTCTGACAGCTTCTAGCAGCAGTAGTAGCTAAAACTCAGTAGACGTATAGCATTTACTCTGTGCCAGTCTAGGAGTGAACTTAAAACTATTTGCCAGGCATGATTTAAGGACTTTGGATATATTAATTTGTTTAACCTTGTTCATCGTTCTGTGAAGTTGGTATTATTACTCCCATTTTACATATGACAAAATTAGAGCAGGGAGAAGTTAAATCCAATACACAAGGTTATGTGGCTGGTAAGTGGAAGAGTGACTATGAGACAGCCACCTGGCTTCACAGCCTACATCCTGACCTCTATGCCAATGACTCTGCTAGTTTAGATCCCATTTTGAACACAATGCTGAGGAAGAAAAATATGAAGGGATAAAGAAAAAAGAATCGCAGAAAGGTAACTTACCTGGAGATTCAACAGCATCCACATGGGTTTCAGAGAATTTTATTGATAGTAAAAGTCTCTTAGATTCTGAATCAGATGCTCACATTCAAAACAAAAAATTCTGAGATGAAAAAGCGTCACCCAAAGTGCCCACTGCATTCTGTAATGGCCAAACCAAATCCAAAACCTTTGAACAAACAGCCCTGTGTGATCTGCAGTGTTCTTTCATGTACGAGTGGGAATTTTTCAGCCAAGACTAATTAATTAGTGCTAGTTAAGAAAGACTGCCCACCTGGGTTTTCACTCCTCTTCACACCCCCATATCTCCCTGAATCTTGGCTACGAGAAAGGGGTACCTGAGGCTGCCAGCCCATCCTTTGTGCCTTTCAGTTTGTCCCCTGCCATCTGTCTGGCATCGTCACCACCTCTCACCCCAAACCCGCCCCTCCAGCTTTCAGGCAGCCTGACTGGCCGAGTCATTTTTTCAAAGTCACTTCGGCTTCTGATTTTCTGAGGTTAGGAAAACAATGAGATTTTGAAGATTTTTAATAAAAACATTTGACTGTAACGAAAGTCATCCATTTTGTCATGGGCCTGAATAAGATAGAAGCGAAGCAGCAATTGTTTTAAAGGGTGGTAGGGAAGAACCTTCTTACCAGGGTTTCTGGGTTGCTAGTGGGTTAAGCCTCTGTCTTCCGCTCAGGTCATGATCTCAGGGTCCTGGGATCGAGCCCCCCATTGGGCTTTCTGTTCAGCACGGAGCCTGCTTCCCCTTCTCTCTCTGCCTGCCTTTCTGCCTACTTGTGATCTCTCTCTCTCTGTCAAATAAATTAAAAAAAAAAAAAAAAGAAAGAACCTTCTTACCTGACAACTGTATAACTGTATTAACCAGAAACCTTCATTCAGGTATGGTCTGAAAGACCATATTGTTACTTCAGAAGGGGTACCATCAAATTGTACCAGACATTATATTACATTCATACAAACTGATGTCAGCTTGGGAGGAACTTGTGTTTCTTGAGGGTTTGTGTGGCAGGTGCCTTATGCATACTACTTCACTTGATCCTCAGTAATAGGGGCGGTAGGTGCTATTTACCTACCTTAGATAGGTGTGATCATATCTTCTCACAGATTGTAAAATAAAAACAAACAAACAAACAAACAACAACAAAAAAAACAAACAGAAATATTACATACTATTTCTCCAGTCTCAGAGTCAGTAGGTTGCAAAGATGGAATTTGATATAAGTAGTTTTTGGCTCCAAATGTCAAACTCCTTCTATAATACGATTCTAAAAGAAAAAAAAAAAGATTTAATTTAATTTAATTAAAAAAGGACTAGAGAAGCAACCAGGGACAGTGCCTGGAGAGGGCAGTCCTGGCTGGGAAATTCTGGGAAGCCAGAGGGTAACATAAAATCTAAGAGTCTGTGAATGTTGACGAATAGGTAAAGAATAAAACATCCTAGGAAAGTCAAGGATGTTCCCTCCTTTGCAATACTTCTGAACGCTTGCTGTTCATGGCTGGCTAGAGTCAAACACTAGAAAGGAGGTCAAAGTGGATGTTACAGTGAAGAAATCCCAGTTATTTTTTAAAGATTTTATTTATTTATTTGAGAGAGAGAAGAGGAGGGGAGTAGGGGAAGAAGCAGAGGGAGAAACAGACTCCCCATTGAGTGGGGAGTCCTATTTGGGGCTGGATTCCAGGACCCTGAAATCATGACCTGTGCCAAAGGCAGATGCTCTACTGACTGAGCCACCTAGGTGCCCTGAAGAAACCCCAGTTTTGAAGATCTGTTTGCCTACCTCTATTCATAAGACTCTAAACTTCTAAATTTGCACCGCCTCTTCTAAAGGTATTGTTTAAAAGCTATTGTCTGCTACCAGATGAAAGACGGTGAAGAGAGTAATGATGGAAATGGAAGTGGTTGTTTGAGATATTGGGATGGTAGAATCCACAGGATTTAGGATCTGTTGGAATGTGATGGAAGAGCAGCTATGTAGGCCACCAAGGAGGCCTGGAGTTGTGGAGCTGGAGGTGAGGTGGAGGTGAGGAGGGTGTGGGGTCTCTGTGTGGTGCTGGTAGGACATCTTGGTGGAGACGATCAGAAGGGAGTTTTGCAGTGGCAGAAAGCTTGTCCTTGTAGGCTTAAAAATGATAGTTGAAGTCAGGCTTCTACAGGTGACTCTTCTGGGAAAGAAGAGAGACTAGGTAAAGGGACCAAGGACAGAAACTTTGGAAACATCTGTTTAGGGAGCAGGAAAAGAAATAACAGTCCAAAAAAGCAGTCTTAGAGCAATTCGAGAGCAGCAGCATGGAAGGCTCCGGAGGAGAGCTATGATGAAAAAGATCCCACAGAGCAGTTCAGGGGGAAGAAGGAAGAGAAATATCTTCCATTCGGCAGATTATTATCACACCTCGGAGAAAGCAGTTGAGTAGATCAGTGGAGCAAATGGGAGAAGAAAAAGTGAGGAAATGGAGACTCCTCTTCTGAGAATGAGCTTTTGAGAAATTTAGCTGGGAGGGAGCACAGGGGCAGAGCGGCGGTGTGATGGGAACGTGATCTAAGGAGCTAGGGGCCGGGGAGCACGAATGAGAGCGAGAGAGCAAGTCAGAGAGGAGGAGAGGCAGGAGATCCAGGGACAAGCTCTCAGAACATGTGGAAGGGCTGGAATGAGGTCACCGCTGAATGAGCACTGAAATGACTTCTTCACCTGCAAGGGGAGGGAGGGAGAAGATCGAGGAAGAAGCTGAAGAGTTTGGGGAGAAACAGGAGAGACTGAGGAACTGGTTTTGATCTCACTTGAGTAGAAAGTGGAATTATTTGCAGAAAATAACTGCGGGTTGGGGCTCTGCTCTGAAGGGACTGGAACAACCTTACGCAAATTCAATCAGTTCAGAGACAAATGAGAGCATTGAACAGTAGTAGCCGGCCATGAGCGGCTGGTTTCTGCTGAGCCCGTGGTGGAACCCGTTGTGTTGTTGTAGAGCTCTCTCTAGAAGAAATTGGGAGTCCAGGAGCAGAAGAAGGGGCCTGTGAGCTTTCCCTGAGGTAGTTAATCAGCATACCCCTTGTTTCCTATTGTTTACAAACGTCTTTTCAGTACTTTCAAAAACCCAGCAAATTTTCTTTATTTTCTTTATCTTTATTGCCCTCACCCACCAACTCCAACCACCCTTATCTGCCTCAGAGGTTTCAATACATTGGTCAGAATCTTTCTCCCTCACATTTGACATCATCTTCCCATTTTTTTCACAAGATCCATCTTAATAACCTCATTGTTTCCAAGTCTCTTCTTGACTTCCTCAGTTCTGTTTAACTGCATCTCATTCCACCTAAACATCCTAAGAGCACACCTGTACTTCTGCTACAGTCACTTTTCACAGCTGCTTCTCCGAACACAGTCTTGAACTGCGGCATCAGCTTTAAGAATCTCGGTGAGAGAGTAAAAATTTAAGTGGAAGGTAAATTGGCATATATTTTAAGCTGAAAAAATAATAATGATTCTGCAGGACAGATTCTTCTATATCCCCGAATCTCGTATGTTCTTTTTCTCTGAAGGACAGTATGTAAGTCTGCTGATTAATGAATGTTAAGTGAACACCTCCAGTTTTTAAAATGCCCCTTGAGTTTTAATATGAAGATTACATAATCCGTCAAATAATGGTCACCATTTAATGAATATATTTACACTGACATAGGCATTCCATGAACATTCTGTCAACTTTTCATAGCTGAATTTCCGAAATATGAAAGTCCTCTAGCTACTCATTACCATAATTGCTATTTGATCAGTAGCATGACTCCAAACTATAGATTTACTCTGGGGTTCTTATACAGGTAAATTTCCACATATTACTTTGAAAGTGTATTTAAAAGAGAGTGTAAACATTTCTAGAATTTAAGTCATCTTCAAGAACTTAAAGTTGCTATATATCGAATGGTATAGAATGACTTTTTTTCAAAAGGTAGGGTCTTTATAGCTGTTCAGTTAGAATTCCAGCTGTGGGATCGTGACAGTTCAAGCCAAAGTTTTCATAAGTCTCAGTTTCTTCATCTATAAAATTGGAAAATAATAGTTTCATACAGATAACATCAGACTGTTGTTAAAACAATTAAATGAAGTAAGACATATATGAAACATAGTAACTACTCAATACATACCAGGTAATATTATTACTATTATAGTTACAATTTTATCCCACTAATATTCTTGAAAAATATTCCTAAGCACTAGTTAATTTCACAGGCCTTCAGAATGTTCCCCTGAGATAACATGTAAGGGCATCCTGATTAAATAGGTTTAATAACATATATAATTTTATTGATGCTTCAGTTATCACGAGAGGAAACTAATTCTTTGATAGTATAGATTCTATTTTTCTGATGCTAAAAAAAAATCCACATTTTTTTCCTTCTCTCTAGGTGGCAAAAAGGAAAGAGATCCTGATATTTTGATACCGACATCCCTCCACTCCAGTTCCCATCCTGGCTTATTTCATCAGTGAACTGGTTTGCAGATCCATGGTCTGGAGGCTGGCTGCTTCCACTCCCTTGGTGCTTTCATCCTCCTCTCCCACCATCTCATGAAGATCCCCCAGGGGTGCTCTGTTAGGAACTGGGTTGTCATCCTCAAATTGGCATGGCTGCATTCAATAGCATTGCTTCTGGTGATGTGTTTGTTAGCGGGCTGTTTGCTAATAATACCTGATGAAGTATCACCACCATTAAGCTTCTTGAAAATGAGCGTGATGTGCTGTGGAAACTCTGGGATTAGGGTACATAGTAATGATGAAGTTTGGTTCCAGACCAGCTGTTTGTGACAAAGGGCTAGGGAGTTGAGACAGTCCTGAGCTACACTCTGTGCAGAAAGAGAAGATGGCAAAGAAATCATCTCTCCGATGCAGATTTCTTTCTGATCTCAGTGACAGTTTACCCCAAGGGACTCAGAGGCTGGAAATCTTTTTGTAATGAGCATTTTGCTTGTCTCACAACTCCAGAATAAAGTTAGCACCTTAACTAAGGGGTAGAGTTTATCAAAAAGGTTAAAATCAGTGTAAAGTAATAAATTAGAGAAAGTTGCCTCCAATTTTCTGCAGTTTATAACTCTAAAAAGCTTAAGATCAGTGGCTTTCTAAACAAAACAAAAAAGAGGAATGCATCAGAATTTCTTGGGAAGGTTGTTAACAACTCAAATTCTAGGTGTTTCCCCTAGAGATTCTGATTCAGTGGGCTCCATACAGTGTCTACAACACTATGTTTTAGCATATAACCCAGTCAGTTCTGACTCGGGTGGTCTTAAGAAAACTTGTGAGGCAATGACACAGACTTCCCAGAGACCTAGAATTTAATCTTTATTTTTTCTTTCTCTTCCTTTCTGTTCTCTTCCTCCTCCCCCTCCTCCCCCTTTCTTCTTCCTTAAAGACTTATTAGAGAGAGAGAGAGAGAGAATGGGGGAGCACGAGCCAGAGGGAGAGAAAGGGAGAGAGAACCTCCAGGAGACTCCCCACTGAGCGAGGAGCTGGACACAGCGGTTAGATCCCGGAACCCTGAGATCATGACCTGAGCCGAAATCGAGAGTTAGATGCTTAACTGACTGAGCCACCCAGGCACCCCTAGAATTTAATTTTTAGCTGCCATTGTACCCTGTTGTATTCAGACAATGAAATCCACATGAAAATGCTCTCCCAAGTTTCTGTTCTCTTTCCATACATGGATTCATGTTTCCACTTGTCAGTTTGATCACACTCCTTCACTTTCCATGTCAAATTGCTGGCGGTTTTGCATTCGTTCTCCGGGTCCATTCTCTACCCATCTAATCCACCTTGTGTCCAGGAGGCCAGTCTCAAAATACTGTATCTAACAGTGTCCTTTGCCTTCAGGAGGCCGGTGGAGAGTGAAGGCAGCATTTATGTTTCTGTGCTCCCTTCCAAAGAAGTCTGTCAGTGGCTGAATTTCTCTACTAAAGCATTGACTAGGAGGCATCATACTATAGGTCAGGCTGGATTCTGGTAACTGCCCCCTTCCCTTGCCCTTCAGGCCTAGAAGACTTCTAGTTTCTTAAGATTGTCTAATGGTACTTCCCTAGCTCTTGTTGGTTTTATGGAACTCTATTTGTACATTGTGAGAGTCCTATGGTTAAACCCTTTTCAATGATTCCTTTTGAGTGTGACACGCTTTTCCTGAGGGAACCCTGACCAACAATTTAAGTAGCTTTATACTAGTTTCTGAGAAGGTCATGGAAAATAAAGCATGGTCAGAAATGATCATTCTGAACTGGGGTAAGTACTGTGTAGAAGACGTATAGAGCAATAAGTGAACAAAGTTGAAAGGAAAAAGGTATTTGTCCTGGCCATTGGGAAGAAACTTATAAATGAGATGACATTGCTGTAGGGTCGGAATATTATTTAGAAAGTCCTTAGGTGGGAAAATGGAAGGAAAGCCATCTGCAGAGCTCCCCTGTATGCTGTTTACCATCAGACTCCCTGAAGTCACTATTGTCTCTCACAAGAGTCAATGCTATGCTATTCTCTTATTTCATCTTCCTGCAATCGATTCCCCAACACAGCAGAGGTGTGATCTTTATAAAACATAATTAGGATAATGTGAACATATATGTGCTTATAAGTAAAAGAATCATATTTCTAAGTTCTTTGCAGCTAAACCTCAGAATGCATAGAAGGTAGACGCAGTCATCAAAAATAACGATGCACATAATCCAAGGCCTTAAATACTGCACAGTCACGGAAGGGTTTAGAATAGAAAGGTGATATGGTCAAATCTTTATCTCTGGAACTCTGGAAACAATACAAAAAATGAACTATAGGAAGAAGAGACTAGAAGAAGGAAAAACTTATTAGGAGCCTCTTCTCACATGATAGGATACTCACTGATCTCGTAGAAGTGATTCCGGTATCCATTGGAAATATTCTCTGAAACTGATCATTTTCCACAACATTATCTTCTGGTAAAGAGTATGAAAATCCCTAGTGACAATTCACACCTAAGATTCCACAATTGCCTAGGCCTATTGTCCCGAGATAGTGTAAAATTCTAAATTGCTTTAATGCTCTATTATAGGGGAAAAAATTATCATAAAAGAATATTCAAACTTCAAAATTTTTCTCAGCAATCTGATCATTATACCCTAATTCTACTTTTTAAAAACATCTTCTTTTACTCTTTCTTCAAATATATATTACTAAATTACATTATGTATTTTTCCAATAAATTTTGGCATAGATATTGAGTACATATTGTGATCCTGGAAATTTAGGACATTATTTTTTGATGGAAAGGCCTGAATGTAAAATATTGAGCATGATTTATTCTTGAGCACATTTCATTATTTACTTAAAAATAAATATAGAGAGGGCACCTGGGTGACCCAGTCAGTTAAGCATCTGTCTTTGGCTCAAGTCATGATCCCAGGGTCCTACGATTAAGCCCTGCTTTGGGCTCTCTGCTCAGCAGGGAGTCTACTTCTCCCTCTACCCATGCCTCCTGCTTGTGATCTCTCTCTTACTCTTTCTTTCAAATACATAAATAAAATCTTAAAGAAATAAACATGGAGAAAGTTCCTATAAATTTACTTTCCATATAATGGAAAATAATATCACATTCACTGTCAAATTTCCTTAAATAAAACTGATTTTATATGATTAACAACACAAAAGCAAAGTATTGGAAGAGGTGAAAGGCAAAACAAAATTTAACTACTCCCATTTTGTGCTAGAAAGTCTTCTCATATGAAACTGTTTTTTCATTCTTTTTTTGTGTGTGTATGTGGCTTTTAAAAGCAATCTTTATTAATATTCAACTGACATATAATAAGCTGAATATATTAAGGTAAACAACTTGAAAAGTTATCACACATGTATACACTCATGAAACTACCATCAATCAAGATGATGAACTTATCCATCAGGGATACAAATTTTCTCATGACTCCTGGTGATCTCTTCTTCCCAACCTTTTTTGACCTCTACATTGACCTCCCCAAAACAAATCTGTCTTCTGTCACTATAGATTAGTTTATATTTCCTAGAATTTAACATAAATGGCATCATACAATTTTTGTCTAGCCTCTTTCATTAGCGTAATTATTTTGAAATCCATCCATGGTGTAGAGGAAAGGAATACTTTGTCCCTTTTTATGGATGAGTAGTAGTCCATATTGATACAGTAGAGTTTATCTTTTTACATATTGATGAAAATTTGGATTCTTTTCATTTTGGAGTTTTTATGAATAAAACTTCTATAAATAATTATGTCTAAGTCTTTGCATGGGCATATACTTTTGTATCTCTCAGATGAACCCAGGAATGGAATGACTGGATCATATGGTAGTTATATTTTACCTTTTTATCACATTATCAAATTGCCCTCCAAAGCATTTAAATTCCCACTAGTTCCCATTTAAATTCCCACCAACAGTGTATGAGAATCCCAGTTCCTACAAATAATTGCCAACACTTGATGTTCATTTTTTTTTTTAAAGATTTTATTTATTTATTTGAGAGAGAGACAGTGAGAGAGAACATGAGCGAGGAGAAGGTCAGAGGGAGAAGCAGACTCCCCATGGAGCTGGGAGCCCGATGTGGGACTCGATCCCGGGACTCCAGGATCATGACCTGAGCCGAAGGCAGTCGTCCAACCAACTGAGCCACCCAGGCGCCCCTTGATGTTCATTTTTAAGTCTTTTTTCATCTCTATAAGTTTGATTCAGGTATCCTTACATCCTTATATCCCCACCTTTTTGAACATATGTTTTGATAAACTGTCTTAATTTTAACATCTGTGTCAGCTCAGGGTTCATTTCAATTGCTGGTTTTCCTCTTTATGGGTCTTCTTTTCTTCCTTGCTCATATGATTGGTATTTTTTATTAGATGCCAGACATTATTTAACATCGTTGGTTGCTGGATATTTTTGTTTTCCTATAAATATTTTTGTGTCTTATTTTGTAATGCAGCTAAATTACTTACAAACAGTTTGGTCCTTTGATGTTTTTGTTAAGACTTAGTGGCCCAAATAATTCTCAGTATAAGGAACCCCACTACTGAGGCAAGATCCTTGTAATGATTCTGTCCAATGCCCTGTGAATCTTGTTTTTCCAGGCTGGTCCTGTGGGCGTGTGGGCACTGTTACCTTTACTCCTCTTGGATGCCTCTTTCCCCAGCCTTGTCTGGTTTCCTCAGAGCATGAATTGCTCAGAACCCCAGGGAATACTTGAGGCCAATGCTCCACAGGTCTCCAGGGTTCTCTTCCTGGAGAGAACTAGTTCCCTGATACTCTGTCTTGTGAACTTTAGCTGCCCTCGTCTCTCTGGTGTCTCAGCTCCATCTTCTTAAATTAGGTAGTTTCCTGATTTCCCCTAACTCCCCATATCTCTACCAAAGGCCAGAAACTCTTTCATAGCTACGATACGGGCAAAAGGTCTGTCTCATTTGTTTCCTGTCATCAAAGATCACTGCTCTTTTTCTATCTGATGTCCAACATCTTGAAAACAATTGTTCATTTCTTTGTTTATCTCATATAGAAGGGTAGTTCTGGCCCTGTGACTTTATTTTGCCCAGAAGATGAAGTTATCTGTTATAATGCATAAGGTTTGTTTAAAAAAATTTTTTTTGTATTATGTATTTTATTTAAATTTTTAAAAATTTCTTTTCAGTGTTCCAGAATTCATTGTTTCTGAATTCCAGTGCTGGTTTTTTTTGTGTGTGGTGTTTTAAATTTAAGTATATTGCAAGTGTCTTGGTTTTCCAGAAAAATTACTTTATGTATCAGGAAAAGGAATTTAATTGTGAAGCATATCTATGGCTCCAAGCCTAATTTCACAAAATGTTAGAGATGATGAAATAGTGATTTTTTATGTTATTGAAGAAAGTTTCAGATATGTTCTCTGAAATAGTCTTACTGTTTCTTCTTTTCAAAAACGTCATCATTAACATAAGATATATTTAAGTAAAAGCTGTCTAGACTGTAATCACTTACATGACGATGTTGACTTTAACCATAAACATTTATTATTGGAATACACACCTGGCCTTGATACTGTTACATTTTAGAACATAATGGAATTGCCACCTCCTACTCTGAAAGAGCCATCTGTATCTCTTGACAAGTAAAAAGAACCATGCCCACAAGGACAGGTTCTTAGGACATCGCATAGCCCAGGCAGGTATAATGCACTAGTTTATGTGAGGCACTTTATGTCTCTGAGACCATTTGAGTAAATTTTATAAATGGCGTCTTGTTAAGGTCCTCATTACTCTGGTGTGGTTAATATACTCATGTGAATCACTTACTATTCATCATTCTTAACCACCAAGGTTTAAATTCTAGCTCTGCTGCTTACTAGTTGTGTGATTCTGGGCAGGTAACTTATCCTCTCTTTGGCTTACATCCTCACCTATAAAATAGAGTTATCATTTAGAACAGAAAATAAGTGCTATATAAACCTTTGTTAAAATATATAATTAATGCAGTTGATACTGAACAAGGCTTGCTGAAAGAGGCTCTCGATAATAATAATGCTTGAAGGGTTTGGGGTCTTCAGTAGTGGAGGGGACTCTCAGTTTTCTTCTAAGCAGAGGTCTGGGATGGCAACAAGCTTGATGTAGAGGTCCTCTACACCAGTGCCGGAGAGCACGGAGATGTGTTCTAGAAAAGAAGGTTCAAAACAGTAAGAGGGCCTGAGATAGCTCATAAGCCTCCCCTGGCCCAGAGCAGCACAAGAGAACATCCTGTAATTATGCTGTTCCTAAGAAATCCAGAGACATGGCTAAAAGTTGGGTTGGGACCAAAGGGCATTAATAGGTGCAAGTGCATAATGGACTGTGGCCACAGAAGTGCCTCACGAGTAAGCAGTGGATGCAGTGTAGACCAAGGTCAGTGTCCAAAGCCCAGGCTGACTAAGCCACATCTCCCTGAGGCCAGTGTAAGCAGGTACCAATGACCCTGGGCCAACTGTTTGCTCCTTAAGTCAGGAGAGAACACCGCTACCAGGCCAGGGAAGAAAAGTAAAACAAGGAAAGGCCCAGAGTAAAAGAAGGAACAGGCAGAACTGTTTACTCCTAGGGACACCTGGGTGGCTTAATTTGCTAAGTGTCTACCTTCAGCTCAGGCTGGATCTCGGGGTCCTGGGATTGAGCTCTGCATTGGGCTTCCTCTGCCCACCCCCAACCCATGCTAAAAACAAACAAACAAACAACAACAACAAACCAAAAAAAAATTGTTTACTCCTAAATGGTGTTTGAGTAATCAGGAATTTAATTACACTTTCCTGTGTGGCTAGGTTGATTGTACTCTCAGGCAGAAATAAGGTTTTAAAAAGAAATTAAGTCCAGTTATGACAAAAAAGAAAGAGTTTAGAGTCCCTGAATTTCTTTCTTTCTTTCTTTTTTAAATTTTTTTTTTTAAGATTTTGTTTATTTATTTGACAGACAGAGATCACAAGCAGGCAGGAAGGCAGGCAGAGGTGGGGGGGAGCAGGCTCCCTGCTGAGCAGAGAACCTGATTTGGGGCTCGATCCCAGGACCCTGGGATCATGACCTGAGCCAAAGGCAGAGGCTTTGGAGCCCCCCCGCCTTTTTTTTTTTTAAAGATTTCATTTATTGAGAGCGAGAACACGCTCAAGAGAGAGCACAGGTGGGGAGGGTCAGGGAGAGGCACAAGCAGACTCTGCTGAGCAGGAAACCTGATATGAGGTCATGACCTAAGCCGAAAGCAGAATTTTTTAACCCACTGAACCACCCAGCCGCTGCCAAGCTCTTATATTTCTTGACTGTGAAATCTGTGCTAAGAACTTTTAAACTACAATTATAGGTCCACATAGTAATAGAAGACCCTATGAGTTTGGAGCTCTGAAAGTATAGTCAGGAAGCGTAAATTCTAGTCATGATTTTGTTGCTTATTATTGTGGTAACTTGAGCAATCCTTTATTTAACCTAAGGACTTTATTCAATCTAAAATGGGTGTTAGAACACCTGTCCAGCATTCTTCAGGTTTCCCCCAGCATCAAATGAGATCATTTACGTATAGGGCGCTGAGAAGCTAGAGAGCCTAATGTGATCCCAGGCAATTATTATGAATTAGAATAGGAGCAATGATGAGTTTTGGAGGCATCACGGAATGCAGATTTCTGTCAAAATGAGCTCCCCCAAATGAGGTTATGGCAGTCAATGTATAGTGAAGGAAGTCAATATATTGAGCTATGAGGAAATATATTACAGTCTTAAGAATCAGAATGACCTGATAAGGAATTCAAGAATTCTTAGCTCAGTTATTTACTATCTTTATGGTATGAATGAAGTTAATTTACCTTTTTGAGTCTCCACTCTCTCATTTGCAAAATGAGTTTATGGTGAGGTAAATCATTTTTTAAAGAAAATGATTTTTTAAAAACATCATTTTTAAAGAAATCATCATTTCTTTATGATAGAAATCAGGTGTGTTAGGGGTGTTGATCATAGCAGGCCTTCACTTTAAAAGATAATTGCTTTTACTCATTCTCTATGGTGTGAACCAGTTGACGTTAACAAAACAGGGTTGGGAGGTGGGGGAAGGTGAAGCTGTGGAAGAACTCGGGGACGTTGGCAGAGGTAAGTCATACACACGACTGTAATGTTCCTTGATAAAACAACGTATATAATGTATGCATTTACATTTTGAGGGCAAGGGAAATCTTAAGAATCATTCCGAATGAAGGAGGAGAGTGAATTTGCTCCTCTCCATGTGCCCTGGGAAAAAATGTGGGAAGTTTGGGTTTATCTTTAAATTCGTTGGAACTACAGAGACTGCATATATCCCACAATGATAAAGCTAGGACTGTTTCATTGGGGCATTTGTGGTACTAAGTTCAGTACCTGAACAGGACACACTCTTCTTCTTGTAAGCTTGCAAGCTAGTGGGATAGGCTAAAAAAGCTTTCAAATACCTAAGTGATTCTGAAAAAGCTAGCAATTGATTTCATTACTATAAAAAAAAAACTAGTAATTGAGAAAAAAACTAGTAAGTGATTTCATTGCTCAAATAAAAAGCAGTGTCCAGAATGAAGGGAAGAGAGGCTAAAAGTCTAGTATGGGACAGAAAAATAGTAATTAATCTGTTTACTATGAAATAAAAGTCAAGGTTCAGACTGAAGGGAAGAGAAGCTAAAGTTGTAGTTTGGGACAAGTACAGATCATAGTGTTGTTGTTTTTTTTTTTTTTTTAAAAAAAGAACAATAACAAAAATGCAATGTGCAGAGCGTTTACTCAAAGGGGAGAATATGGGATCTCGATCTTCACTTAAGGCTGTTGTGAAGGGTACCAGGCTAGTTATGTGGAGACGAATCTCCACGGAGGGTAAGGCTTGAAGCAGAAGACCAGGGGAATGATCTTGACTTTGGGAATCAGCCACTTAAGGTTGGTTTTGACATATCAGTAGAAAATCTGTTTCTGGGAAAGTTGGAGCAGAGGAAAAGGCAAAAGGGATCTGGGACACCGTAATAGGCCCAAAGGTTAGCCAGAGGAATTTTTGTTCACCTTAGGCAGATGAACTTTTCAGTAGCAAATTGATAATAGTGGGGTCTATCTATCTATCTATCATCTTCATAATTTTCCAATTAACTTTCATATGAATTAGGTCATTTAATCTGAGAACAATCCCGAGAAATAGTCAAAGCATATGTCAGCCTTAATTTGCTGATTAGAAATAAAAAGTTCAAAGGGAGAGAGTGACTTGTTCAAGGTTACACCGTAAATATTGGATTCGGGGCTAGAACTGATGTCTTCTGATGTCAGTCTTCCTACAACATATACAGGGAGTACACTCTGCATCTTTACTCAGTTACAAAAACAGCATTTTATTTATTTTTTCATAAATATTTAATTTATTTATTTGACACAGAGGGAGAAAGCAAGTATAAGCAGGGGGAGTGGCAGGGGAGAAGCAGGCTCCCCATTGAGCAGGGAGCCTGAGGTGGAGCTCGATCCCAAGACTCTGGGATCATGATCTGAGCTGAAGGCAGACGCTTAACTCACTGAGCCGCCCAGGTGTCCCCCAAACAGCATTTTAAATGAGAGAATTGCCACAAACCTCTAGATAAAAGCTAAAAGCATCATGCCAAATCCAGATACTATGTGACTGGATCACATGTTTAGATGTTGGAGTATATCCCAGTTTCAGATCTGTTGCTGGTATTTTAATCTACAGGTCTGATAGGACTGAGATTTATCCCGCCTGATTCTCATGTTCCCTATACTGGGATTGCCTAAAGTACCGAGAAATGTTTCTGTGAACAATTTCAGTTCTCACCATCTCTTCCCTCTTTTAAGGAGAAAATGGAGCTGTTTGCATTGGCATTTCAGATCAAGAGGTACGTAATTAAGCAGAAAGGCTTCTACTTTGGGAAAGCATATTCTTGGCATAGGTCTGTGGGGGCAAATACAGCGTATCGGTAGGTCAACGCTACCTCCCATCCTTGCAATGTTAGGCTGATTCATTTGGGACATTAAAGAAATTTGCTCTTTCCAAATTTCATTTATGAGACAAGCTTAAAATGAGCTGCATTAAGACATTGAGAAATCATGGCATTTTTTAAGGCCATTTTGTCCTCGGGCAACCTACATAGGCAAGGAAACAAAACTCTTTTATAAACTAATTGTCTCAATGTAGACTCTAACTCTGCCATTATTATAATTAGAGGCCCCAAACCAGTTCATTTTTGTGTTATAGATATAGGGTTTGTTTTTTTTTTTCCTTTCTTTTCTTTCTTTCCTTTTTAAACTTTTGTTCCTGAACTATCTGATTAATTAACTCAGTCAGTAGTTATTACTACTTCCAAAAATTCAAAGGAGGGAATAATATACTAGTTAAGAGATACCCTGCCAGAGACATGAGATCCTGTGAAATTCTGGCTCAAGTGTTTATCCTGGATTTGTGCATTTTGACCAGAGCTGACTACTGCTGGCTGGATGGTGAATGATGCCATTCCTTCTGGGACGGAGGGTCACTCCCTGCTTTTGTTTATGTTCCATTTTATTTAGTATGCGTCGTGGGCATGGTGCCACTCTGACTTTTAACCCTAATGGAGAGAGCACACAAGTTGACTGGAGACCTCTAGGGAAAATCAAGCTTTAATGACAATTTGAGTGTGAAATCTGGTCTCTGGAAGAAAGGTCACCACATCTGCATAGCCCCTGGAGTCAGGCTTAGAGCCCTGTCTGCCTTCAAATACAGAAGCATTTTCCTGTGTCTTAAGGCTGCTTTAGTGTGAGGTACAAGGAGCACATGACAGAATCAGGGGAACTGAGTGATGTTTGTGCATGTTTGACTGCACTCTGCATCCTAAGAGAAGACTTTGGAGAAGCCCAATCAATACTACAAGCATGTCCTGGACAGCAGCAATGCTGTTTTCATTCTGTTACAATAATGAATTGAAGTCTCCCAACAGCAGGTATAATAAGCACTACTCAACCCTTGATATTCAATCACCTTTAACTGGTTATATCTATCTAAAATTCACTCTCAGCTGTGGTGTTACAATACCCCACTGGCAACCTTTTATGGCTCTCCCTGCACAAAAATGCAAAAACATCAAAAATGCCTCTCAGTGCCATCGACTCCATGCTTCCCTAGATTTGCTAAAATGTTTTCCATTTTTTATTTAAAGTCCAGTGGAAGGCATTCAGACATTGTGCACAAAATGAAGTGGTTTTGCCTTCAGTTTGAAATTATTTTTGCCATTACCGTTAGCCTAGAGTTCATCTCTTCATCGTTTCTGGATGTGAAATGATTTTGTGTTATTTAGATCCCCTAAAGCAAGCTAATCTTTTACGAATAAAAATGAAAAGAAACCAATTTTTTTTTTTTTTCTCACGAGACTCACTTGTGTTTTTTTTGGTACCTGATTCTTTTTTTCTTTTCTTTTCTTTTTTTTTTTTTTTTTAAGATTTGTGAGGGGTTTTTGTTTGTTTGTTTTTTGTTTTTGCTAGGAGATCAGAAGCATGATAACTAATGCAGCATACATGCAGTAGGAATGAGCAGGAAATTCTGCCTTATTATATTAACACAAATGTGACAAAAAATTAAGGGCTCATGAAAAATCCTGGTAAAATCCACATCCTGGAGAGAACCCAGGTTTAGAATTCACAGTCTGAAAATAGTGTCTCAACCTCTTTTGCCCAACTCTGATTTTATTTACAATTTAATTTTAAAAGCAAAGAATCTGTTGTTTTAGGGTTAATTCAACATCTGAACAAAAGTATAAAACAAAAGTATTGAAACTATGTTGCAAGATCATTGTTAGATTTTAAGATTTCAATTTGGTCAGTTCAGAGTGCTTCATGTAAATGTGATAAATTTCACCAAATATTTTGGCCTAAATATCAGGGAAAAAATCACAATAATTAAGAAAGATAATAATTGAAGCCATTCTAGAGATAAAATTAATAAATTTCTTAAATCTTAATCTTAAAAATACTAGCTCATGAGTAGTTTAATAATACAATAATGTATTTTACATATAGTGTGTATAGAATATATATAATAGATTTTGTGGATAAGCTTTAAAATAAGAGGTTCTACATTTCTTTATTTGTTGTATACAGAACAGGAGAACTTCTACTTCCCAACAAATAAAAAGCTAAAGGTTTCATCAAAGCAAGGGTGGTAAAACTAAACTTAGCTTTTATAATAAAAATAGTGTCAAATTCAATTTCCCTTTCTAGTACCGAGTAATTCTGAAATGTTTTGAAGTAGCACCAGGCTGCAGAGTAATGCGATCTGCAAAATATCACCAGTATTTTCAGACATGTGGTAATGATTTTCCTCACACTTAAAAGTGGCCCCAATTCTAACAATAAGCACAGTTGCTTTAGAAAAAAATGCTAACTTTGACAGGTTTGCTAGCCATTTTTTTTATTATGTTTAATGAAAGATCACTAACTTCTAATACTTCAAAAGCTCACCCTGTTTTTGAGAGGGAAGGTGCAGTCATCACTGTAAATCCTTATTGCCCAAGCAAATAGTGGAAACGCTAAACCAGTACACTAAAGAATTAGGTTCCCTATACTTAAGACGCTTAGAATTTCAACAATTTTTAATTCCAAAATTGTGGAACTATATAAAGCACTTTGTAAGGCATATTATTAAAAAATAATCCTGTTTTCACAATGTGTCCAATATGAAATACAGACTTTTTTGCTTTATAGAAAATTGCTCAAAATTAAGAATATGCATAGGACTGATAACATGAATTATTCTCTTAAATTCTAGAGAAATCTAAATCCTATCAGAATTTGGAATTGCAGCACAATTTATCTCCAAGTGTTATAAAATAGATGAATTTGTACAGTGACATTTGTAGGAGTGAATAAAAAGGATTTGGGAAGAAAGTAATTCAGGTCCAGTACCATGCCCAAATTCTTTAGTTTGTTTTCCTAGAAAAGTAACATCATAGGTACTTAATATAATTAATGACCAGAAGCATAAGAAAGTTGTGAAAAATCTTCATTTTGAAATGACAACTATTTGTCTTTTTGATATACTTCCATCTGAGATGTGAAATTAAATTTACTGAATTCAGCCACTATAGAAAAATGTTTCATAGCTAGAACACAGAAATGATTTAATAAGTTCTATGAAAAGTCAATTTGCATGAGATCAGCACCTAGCCTATAACGGGTGGTAATGGATTGTTGGCTTGATTTTATACCACTTGACATCAGATTACAATACACTGAATAAATGTTAACCTATAATCCCTTTAGTAAAAGCGAGTGTTGTTTGTCTTCCCTTGTAGAGACCACATTGATTTTCTTTTATTGGATGCTCAACCACTGCACCTTAGATTGATTACTTTGAATTAAATGTGCAGAGAACATTTTTATTATTCTAAAACAGCAATCTTAACATTAAGGAGATGCACTTCCTCCCATTCCTTCCATACTATAGAATGTATACTCAGCCATATCATTGAGATTTCTTTAGTTTTCCCATTTTGTTTCAGGGCTGCTGTGATGCTGACCCCTACTCTGCCCCCATGACCCTTGACCCAGACACATCTGACCAGTCAAGGCTCTGGAGGTGGCAAATTAATAGAAGCCCTGCTTGTTAATTGCATAAAAGAAAAGCCAAAGAATTCATCACCTCAGTCATGGCCATTGCTTCCCTTTGACCTCTTTCTCCCACAAGGCTTTTGCTGGTGGTCACATCTGTGGTTTTCCTATAGCCTACATATTTGCCATATAATTATTCAGCATCAAACCTTATTAATCAAATCGATGCTGTGTTTTAAATGGAAATTGCAGGATTAATACAAGCATTCATTTCATCCTGAAAATCTTGATGGCTTTAGCACATGAAATCCAATTGGAATATAAAAGAAGGGATGTAGAGACCTGATTGAATTAGGGGAGGCATGGTGCACATTAAATTACATATGCCAGCAGGGTTCCATGCTTTTATAGTAAAATACTGCTTTGGAGTCCATACGTCATATACCTCTTGTGATTTCTGTTACTCACTAGCACTCTCAAGATAAGCAAGGATATAAAATGTTTCCATATTCTTAAAGGTGTTTTTCAAGTATCCAATATGTTTCCAATAGAAAAAATAATTTTCTATGACTGTCTCATTGAGTGTAAGAGGTTATCGCAAGAAGATACAGCTGAAACTAGGTATATTGGTGGTAGACATCTCTCTGTGTGATGGGGAAGGATAGGTGAATCATAAAATATCTCTTATGAAAATGTTTTTTACCCCAAAAATCTTTACATAATAGGTGGTCAATAAAATTTAATTAACTTTAAAAAAGGATTTTATACAGGGCCTGGGAAGTACCCATGTTTATTTTACTGTATTTATTACAGAAAACACTACAGGAGACTGAGACTCAGAAGCCAGAGGCACAGCCACACTGTTATTGACAAGTACCACAAAGATATTACAAAACTCAATAGCTGATTCTTTGGGGTTAACCCTGACCTAATGCAAGATTAGCACTAACACATTGATAACCTAAGGAACTAGGCAAAGTATGTCCTTAAATGTTTCACTTTGAAAAATTTGGTACACTCTAGAAATTCTCTTCTCGCTCCAAGGTTTTCTTAGTTCAGTTTTATTTTTAGTCTTTGTGAATAGGAGAAGAGAAGTGAGTGACTTCGTATCAATAGCCCACTTACGGATGTCCTGGATAAGCTGCTGGTCACTCTCATTTATATATGAATGTTTGGAAGGAATTTGAATATGATGGGGAGGGATTATCATAAAAAGACAAATAGTTGCAAAATAGTAAAAAAACCATTTTGATTAAGAGGATTCAGTAAGGGGAAGTGGCTTTGTCTCATCATTGCAAGTCAGGTGTTTTGGAAGACATTCCTTTCAGAATTTCCTAGTTTTATGTAATTTAAAGGTCAGGCTTTCTCTTAACTAAAACAAGTATAAACTTACTTTTGAGGTTGGATGTAACTCTTTGACTTTTATTTTATTTTTTTATCTAATGAAACAAAGATCTTTCCACAAAAGTCTCTGATAATCCATAGGTACCAATATGTGAAGTAGAAAATCAGGTCACTCCCTCTAGACAAATACAGCCCCCTGGATGTCCAGTTTGGTGAACTTTTGTCTTTATCTAAAACAGAGGAACAGTGCTCGCTTTGGTAGCACAGATACTAAAATTGGAACAATATAGAGAAGATTAGCATGGCCCCTGTGTAGGGATGACACACAAATTCATGAAGTGTTCTGTATTTAAAACAAAACAAAACAAGGAAAAACAAAAACAAAAACAAAAACAAAACCAGAGAAACATCTTGCCAGGGTACATGGGGTAGGAGCTAGATTTCATGCCCTCTTACACTTACTGTAAGGTGTGCTTCTACAGTGAACAACCTGTTCTACCATATGTGGCAGACCTGCTTTCTATGAATATCCAAAGCAATATAGCAATCTTTGTTTGCTTTCCACCAGTTGCTTACAGACCAGATTTAGTATTTAGTATTTACTTTTGAAGAATAAATTTGAATTCAAATAAAATTATGTTAGAAACATAATAGGGAGAAAGTTCTGATGAAGGAGAATTTTTCTGTGGAGTACATTTAAAGGCTAATTATCTGCCATATTCAACTTTGTTTCTCTTAGAGAATGGCAGTGAGTTTCCCCAGACTTGGTTTACTTGCATTACTATACATGAAGAATGCCTTTTTTTTTTTTTTTTTAAAGACTTTTTATTTACTTATTTGAGAGAGAGAGAGAGAGAGATCATGAGCCGGGTAAGGGACAGAGGAGAGCAGACTCCCTGCTGAGCAGAGAGCCCAATGTGGAGCTTGATCCCAGGACCCCAAAATCATGACCTGAGCCAAAGGCAGAAGCTTAACCCACTGAGCCACCCAGGCGCCCTGAAGAATGCCTTTGAATGAGCTCTGCCTATGGTAGCTCCTTTTAATCTGCCCTGTCATTTTGGAGTAATAACTCAAAGAATGAGGGTCTCCCACCTCCTTAAACACTTTTTAAACATTTTAAGGATCCATGTCTCTAAAATTCTCATCTTAACATAAGAAAAAAGTTAATCAGAAGATGTTTATGGTGGTGTATTTATGAACTTGCACTTGACAATCATGAAAACTAGCTGCTGTAGTATATGTTCTGACACAAATTCTTTCATTTTAATATGTCCCTTGCCAAATTAGATGATTTTACTTACCAAACTTCATACATACTTCATGATTACTTGTAAAAGACAATTAGTTGTAAAATAAGTCAGCTCAGCATCCAGACAGAGGGCTTTAATAACGAGTTGATGTACGAATACTGGCAGGTGCTGTCTGTTAGTTAGAAATAAATAGTACCTCAGATTCTTCGCTGTAATTACCATCATCCACTATTTATACGTGACCTAGAGTTTGGTTCGTCATGGAATAGACTCCGAGCTGATTGTTTTTCATCAGGCCTCCATTAGGAGCTAAATTAAAATGAAAATCTTCAGGATGAATGAAAGTTTTAATCCAACACGGTAATAATACTTGCTCTGGGCATAACTGTGTGTCTCAGTGAACATGGGCGTGTACAAGGATGTGTAAGGGGGTGGGTGTACGAGCATGCGCTTCCACATTCTAGAGGGCAGGGTTCTGGACAAGGTAGATTCTCAAGCCATTGTGCCGATTTTTTTTCTTGTCAAGGTTTAGAAAGCCAAATTCTTTAGAAGCAACCCTGAAGTAAACAAAAGTAATAAATCAACTTGGTGTTTTTCTTCATTAATAAAAGAGCTAACATTTTCCTTGTTTTACTAGGAAAACATTGTTTGCCTACAAATGCCCTATTTTTGTTGATAGGAAGAAGGAAATCTGCTAAGTATATATTTGACATGTTAGAAGGGTTTTAAAGATAGGTAGATGCAGAAAACTGAAAATTGTATGCTTGGGAGTCTGAGGTCACTTTTTGGGGGCCAATCATGTAAGTGATTCTCTCTGCATACTGGGGGTTCTAAACATGGTGTGTCTGACTGAGGATGTGTGCTCTCTTTTCTGAAGGAAGCTTTATTTCCTCTCTCTGTTCCTAGGTTAACCCTAATTATTTGGTGTATCAAAATTAGGATAAGCAGAGTAGATTAAAAAAATCTAGTTCATTCATATATAGATACACACACACATACACATATATAGGCACATACATATATGTATATATGTATATATATGTATATATGTGTGTGTATCTATATATGAACTAGATTTTTTTTGTTGTTGTTAAAGATTTTATTTATTAATTTGACAGAGAGAAATCACAAGTAGACGGAAAGGCAGGCAGAGAGAGAGAGGGAGGCAGGCTCCCCGCTGAGCAGAGAGCCAATGTGGGACTCGATCCCAGGACCCTGAGATCATGACCTGAGCCGAAAGCAGTGGCATGTTTATGTCACATAGTTAGGGTGTGCAGAGAATTAATGCCTGCCCAATGCTATCATGTATGGATTGGAAGAAATCAAAGACTATTAAGTACTCAATGAAAAAAAAAAAAAACAACCTTGAAATTTTTTGGGAGACAGATGTGTAGGAAGGAAGTAGAGTAAGTTTTGGTGGCAAAGGGTATTTAAGTTATTTCTCCTCTCCTCCACCAGAGCATTTTCCACACAGTACAGTGAGACACTATGAAACCATATAACAATATTTTGAATGTTTCCTGAAATTGTGCAGTAGTCTAAAAATTCATAATAATATTCTCTTAGGCAAGGAACCTCTAGAGAGGAGGTGTACGTCAAATCAATTGAACTCTATTGCTCTAATTATATTGAGCTCACCTGTGATTTGCTTTGTTGTTATAATTATTTGTACCATTTGAGTCCTGAAGAAAGAATCCTTCTTTACAACAGGGGCCAGTCTTATTTGAAGCAAGAACAAAATGTTCAAATCCATTTATGTTGTCAATACATCTTGTTGAAGAGAAAAAAATCTTTTAATACTATTTCAAGTTATAAAATTTCCACATAAGTATTTTTTTATACTTAGTGCATATATGAAGAAAAAACTTCTTAGCATCCTATAAAAATAGGTCATAAATACCTAGGGAGATAGTTTCAGGAATCTGTACTTAAATCTATACGTAACATATTTTTCCCCCTGTGATGTCAGTTTAAACCGTAAGGATTAAATTATCCAAGTTGTGAAATGATTGGTTTTGTTTGATGTCATTATAATCAGTTTCTAATTTTGATCCACTTCGAACGTAGGTGAAAACTGCTTTTCTGTTAACATCTGGACAAGTGTTTCTATATTTTGGCTGAACTATCTCCACACTGTAAAAAGTACTCTTTTACAATATGCAAGGCACATTTCAAGATGATGTTCTTCTCCATGACTAAAGACAAGACATCTCAGTTTTGCCAGTTGCCTTACAAAAAAAGTAAATCCCTTTAACTTGTTAATGTACTGGCCCGATAAGGAAGTAAATGATTTACATATTATTCATATATATATATATATATAGTTATAGTGTATTACACTATAACAAAATGCCATTAAATAAATAATAGTTAAAGAATAATCTTTTCTTTCTTAACAGTAGAGTACAATGATAATGAAAAGCATGTTCTAAGAACAGTCACACAGATAACAAGCTATAAAACATAGAATAATCCGGTGAAATCATTCTGAAACAAAAAACTGATAAAAGCTAGACATTTTTCAAAGAATACATTTCCAGATGATGCTTTCTGCTTAACAAGAGCCTTTAAAAAATATAAGTGATAGAGTTGCTCATCTGTATACATTGTTCAAGTCTCAATTAAGTGTGCACTGTGCAAATGTGAACCATGCAAATGGACCCTTATGCTTTACTTTACGAGCAACGAACGACCACAGAAATTGACGAGTACAGAGGGCAAAGTCTTTATTTTAATGTGGGATTGGAAAATCGGGTCTTAAAAAAATTAAACAGAATTAAAGATAAATCCACCTATTCAATAATCTCCTTCAGAAGTCTGCATTTAAAGAAGAGCCTGACATTCTTTAATGAAAGCCCATCATACCAGTAATGCACTCTGTGCTTTTACTGACCAAATCATGCCATAAACTAAAGATTCAGTGCAGCATGATATCCAACCTTGCACCAGCTCCTCAGATAGTCCAGGACATCTCAACAAACACTTCAAATGCTACCAAACCCAAGCCGCCACTTCACATGATTTATGATGTCATTAATGTCAAGCTATCAGTGGACAAGAGTAAAAGAGACAACAGCAAAGCTGACTAAAAACAAATAGTTTTGATTAAACTCAAGGACGTTCAGTACAGCTTTCAGCAAAAAGGCATTCATCATTTCCGAAGCTGACCTTGTGCGTGGTTTTTTTTTTTTCCCTTCGTTTTTTAAAATCCTAAATGCAAACGTAATGCACATTGGTATTCCTGCAGACTCTGAGCCCCATTTTAGCCATGTCCAGTCTTTAAGGCAAAATGAATGAAGTAAAAGCTACAGCACCATTTTCGATGGGGCTGATGGAGTAGTTAATTGACCCTTTTCCTTAAACTCTCCCTTCCCTTCTCCTTTTATTTCCCAGAAGATTTCTGTCACTCACCTTCTATATCATTTCCAAAGAGTAGGCTCTTCTCCCCTTTCCTGTTTTATATGCCATTTTTTTTTTAAATTCAAAAGAAAGGACTAAAAATTAGATATAACACAGAGGATAAAATTGTATGTGAAGTAAATAAGAGAAGCAAATTATTTTCACAGGAACATTTCTTACTCAGTTACAAGCCTTGTTTTCTAGAAACACAGTCAGATTATTCCTCAGAGTATTAGCATGCTTATGTCTCTTGTAATAAGCGGGCGTAATGCTCCTTTATCTGACACGGGCTCTATATAGAAGATCCCAATTCTCTTTTGAGCAAGAATTAAAATAAAGAAATGTAAAGGAGAAACAAATGATACATCAAAGATATAGTTCTTCGTCAATATCCAATTGGACCGTCACCTTAGGAAATCTTATTTCTTGCCCTTGTAAAAGCTGCCATAACTCATTCAAACAACAGGAGGAAACTAATAGTTCAGCCTTTACATGTGTATTTTAAAAAGCTGTCAGTGGCCCTCTTGTTCTTCTTCTTCTTCTTTTTTTTAAGGTAATAAGGTTTTCTACTTAAGTACAAATTTTAAACAGTGGACATCTCCTCCCACACATTTCTGATATCTTTCTGAGGGGCTAGGCTTTAAATTCTTTTATTGCAATCATTCTTATATTTTGTTAACATTGCACACTTCAAAAGCATGAAGTATTATCAGCAGATATGGCTTTCATGGGCAATGATAGAAATTAAATTACATCTTGGTATCAGAGTAAAATTACTTAATTGTGAGATTTCAGTTTTAACCCTACATAAACTTAAATCAATTTTTTAAAAATCAGTATCTCTTAAGACTTAAGGAAAAAGCTATAGTTTTTTTTTTTTTTTTTTTTAATGACTGGAATGCTTTCTGAAATGTTGCCCATTTTTAGCTGGAATTATTTACTCATATACACTTAAGACACTCCTCCCCAAATTAGGTATATTTCCTCTGATTTAACCAGAACTTTCTGGCAAGATTTTTTTAATGGGAAATAAGACAGACTGTTTTATAAGTATTAACTGTGCATGGGAACATTTATAATATCACCCTTGGAGAATAATAAACAGATACTAGAGATTGAAATTCTGACATAGTTTACAGAACAATAATCCAAACATCTGTTATAATGACAAGGGATTTGAACAGAATAGAGAGTACATGGGAAAAGCTCTGCTACTTTTAGTACAGTTGTAACATTAAATCAAAGCACTGCAGCTCAAGGCAGCTTGCTGCTAATATAAACAATTTTCTACATATTCCTGGGCCACAAGCCAGATCTCCGGATTCAGTTACAAGCACAAGGTCAAGAGGGAATCAACAGTATAAAATTACTGCCTATGAATCAAAAGAATAAATGGATAATTAAATATGAAAACAAATTAGAAGGTATACTCTCATTTAACTCATCTAATGAATTTGTCGGGCAACTTTAGGTATGGAATTTGTTGCAGGATCAGTAGATGCTTTAATGTATTTATTGATTAAACCTGAGTTATTAGCATTTCCCTGAGTCAGGCACACCATATCATTTTTTCCCTATGTATGTATTTGATTCCCTAAGAAAATCCAACATCTAATCAAAATCATGAAGATAAATATCTAATCATAATTTTATTCATAGGAGAAATGTTGCTGAACAATTTTACACTAATGATACAAGTAAGCTTCCTTGCACCTGAACTTCTAAGAGATACAGAGTTGTGTGAAAAGACTTGCATCCCTGGTGTTAAATGATCTAAAATCTGGTTTCACTTTTATTAATATCTGTATGATGCTGTTCACATCAGGTTAGCCCTGCAAAAATCTAGCTCCCTGTAATCAAAAATATTCACACACAAAAACTGTGATATATGAATTCAAGAGATATAAAAAAAAAGTGTGACAATGGATCAACTCTTTGGAATTAAAGTTTCTAATGGATTTCTCAGTCTAATAATATGTTTGTTTTCTGATAGGAGTAAAAATCATATAATCAGATAGTAGCCCTAATGACTTCTCTGTTTTTGGTTAGCGTCTACCTGTGCTTTCTTTTATGCAGAGAAACATCTCTACAGTTTACTTCAAATTTGACATAAAGGAGAATTAATTGAAAATAAATCAAGATAAAACTTGAGATGAAAAGGGAGTAAACTGGTTTTCTTTTTATTCTTTTAAAAAAGAAGGGTAGAGCTGTTTTGAGATTGGAACTCGTGATGTTTCCTCTTCCCAGCACTCATTTGTGAAGGCTCCACAGTGTACATGGAAATAAACTTGAAATAAACTTGAGGAAACTGAGGAAGCAGAATCTATCATAGAAAATATTCCATTTTGCTTAATCAGATTGTTGTGGTGCTTCAAGGATGCTGTCAGGTTAAACCTCATCCTTCTAAGTTATTCCTTCCCAAGTGAAGTCAATCTAAATGCCCTCCCTCCCCAAAAAACCTTCATAAAATGTAAGGAAAAAAACCCTGAATTTTAATGATGTCCTAAAATGTCCTGAAATGTGTTAACTAAAGAAAATATTGTCTTCCAGTTCTAGTGAAATTTGAAAATGGAGTAAACGCACACCAACATTTTCCTTTCACTGAAGTAGCTATCGAACCTCCACAGACTGCATGAGTAGCATTTGAAAAATAAATATCAGCAGGCACAAAAGAGGAGTACACTAGAATTTGAAGAATCAGTAAACAGAGTTTGCCTTTTTTTTTTTTTTTTCTAGTCTCTACCAGCCCAAACACAATGCAAACCAAAACCTGAAGTGAGCACTGTGGTTCAGAGCACAGAGATCAAGGAGAAACCATTTTAGCTGTTGTTTGAGGAACAGAAAAGGAAAGTCCTAAAGCTCAGGGAGAATGAGAGAAAAATCTCTTGATTTTTTTCCCCCCTCTCCTCTTTCTCTCTACTATTGCCTTTCATACTCAGTTGATCCTACAGCCAAAACTGAGCCAAGGGAAACTTCTTTTCCCTTTGGTGAAGTGTCAAACTGTTGATGATTTTACCCTCTCCTTCTGTCCCTCTCCCTCATTGCCTTGGAGGCAATGAACTCACAGAAGAGGACAGTATCTTACTGAAAGACCAAAAAAGTGAAATCCCATACCACTGAAAAGTACGAGCCATACTACAGAGAAGAAATAGCTAGGGAGAGCAATAATTCTGTTTATTAATTCTTTTTTTAAAAAAAATATTTTATTTATTTGATAGAGATCACAAGTAGGCAGAGAGGCAGGCAGAGAGAGAGAGAGGAGGAAGCAGACTCTCACTGAGCAGAGAGCCCGATGCGAGACTCGATCCCAGGACCCTGAGACCATGACCTGCGCTGAAAGCAGAGGCCTAACCCTCTGAGCCACCCAGGCACCCCCTGTTTATTAATTCTTGAGAGAGATCATGACCTATATAAACATGAATCTGATCCTAATGAGTATACTACACACTTTGAGAACTATGCTAAGGAGTAGATTTCTTGTCAGGTCCCAGACTGACCCCTGGGCCATGCATATGCTGAATAAGAAAGCTAATGCAAAAGCTTTGCAAATGGGCCTGACATTGGAAGGGGGCTAAAAGAAAATGGTCATTCTCATAGGATATAAATAGGCCCCTAAGGTTCATAAGGTAATATTCAAAATGAATACAATACAACAAAAATCACTTGGCATAGGAAGAACCATAGCAATCTCAACTCCTATGGGAAAATGAAATCAAGAAATACAAATGAAAAGATGACAGATGTCAGAATTACCTGGCAAGGATTTTAAAACCTCTGCTTTATACATTGCGGTCATGCTTTTCACTTATTCGTAGACTATGATCACCGAACACTGTTACTATAATTACTTTAAACAAACAAATTGATTAATTACTTAATCAATTAAGAATAAGAGAAATAAGATTTCATTTTACCTTCATTTATTATTTCTCCATTACTTTTATCCTTCTTTTTAAAATGTAGATTCAAATTTAAACCTATATAATTTTCCATCAGCAAGAAGAACTTCTAATCTTCCTTATAAGTTTGGTCTTCTGGTGAGATATTCCCTCAGTTTTATTTGTCTGTGAAAATCATCGTTTCTCTATTTTGAAGGATGATTTTGCTGGATATAAAATTATAGATTGGGTAGTTGGGTTTTTTCCAACTTTTTAAATATTTGACTTTCTTTTCTTGTTCTTGACATAGTTTCTGATAAAAAGTCACTTAATTCTTATCCTTGCTCTTCTACAGACAAGGATTTCTACCTTCACCTCAAGTGTCTTTCAAGATTTTCTTTGTATGGGATTTTCTGAAGACTGATTATAATATGCTGAAGTTTGCATTTTGGGGGCATAGAATTTTTATTCTTGGAGTTTTATCTTTGGGGCTTGGGGTTCTCTGAGATTTGTGGATCTGTGGTTTTGTACCTACATGAATTTTAGAAAGTTTTCAGCCATTATTACTTGAAACATTTTTTCTCTGTTCTCTCTTTCTACTATTTCTGGTTAAATTTTTGAAATTGTACCAGTTTTTATATGTTCTTTTTTTTATTCTATTGCATTTCAGTTTGGAAAGTCTCTATTGATTTACTCTCTGATTTTTTTTTTTTTTCCTCAGCCATCTTGTGTCTGATAAAAGCATTTTTCATTTTGGTTCTTGTGGGTCTTCTAGCATTTCTTTTTGTTTCTTCCTTAGAGTGTCCTTCTCTTTAGTAATATTACCTATATCTTTTTGCATTCTATTTCCTTTTCTCTGCTAGAGTCTTTAACATATCAAACATAGTTAATTAAATTTATTATTATTATTATTAAAGATTTTCTTTATTAAGAGAGAGAGCAGGAGTGAGAGGAGAGGCAGAGGAAGAAGAAGAAGCAGAGTCCCCTTGGGGCTTGATCCCAGGACTCTAGGATCCTGACCTGAGCCAAAGGCAGACATTGTTTAACTAACTGAGCCACCCATGTGCCCCTACACATATATAGTTATTTTAAATTCCTTGTCTGATAATTCCAACATCTATGTCACATCTGAGTCTGGTTGTGATGATTATTTTCTCTCTTTAAACTGTGGGTGTTTTTTGTTGTTGTTGTTGTTGTGTTTTTTTGGTTTTCCTTCTGCCTTTTAGCCTGACTTGCTATTTTTCTTGAGTGCTAGAATGTGGGAACTGAGAGAAGTAAGCGTTTAGTGTGAGGATTTATTGTAATCTGTCTAAGAGTTCTCCTGTTTAATATGCACTGCATATTCCTATAGTATCCTTGCATTGGTCTCCCCTCTGCTGTGGGGCTTCCCTTTGTTCTGCTCCTCATGTATAGTCTGTAACCTGCTGCTCTTTTAGCTATAATCCATTGTGATTTTACTTGTGCCCTGTTGGTGTGATATTAAAGTGTGGGAGAGGAAAATCTATTCTTTAGATTAAATTTCAGTCTTTTCATGGGCCTGTGCTTGGGGGATGCATCCTCACCAGATGTTTCTGCAGTGGCATAGTCATCCCTCTACTGTCCTCTCTCCTCTCCCCTGGCTGCAGCGCCCACCGTCTATTTCCTTCCAGCCCTGGCTCCTGTGACGGAAGATTTCCCCTCCTGAAGTTAGATACAAAGGCTAGAGAATGGAATGGGAATGAATTCTCTTCTTCCTGCTGGGAATAAGGCTTTGCAGTTGAGCTCTGGAGGCATCCTTTTTCGGGATAGCAGGCCTTTGTTATAGAGAGGATGCTGGATGTATTTCACAAGGGTGATTGTTTTTCTGCTGCCTACGTGACCAAGGAATCTAGTTTAACCTTTAGGATCCATCCATTTGTCAAAATTACTATTATTATTTTAAAGATTTTATTTATTTATTATTTATTTGGGAGAGAGGGTGAGAGAGAGAGAGAGAGAGAGAGAGAGAGAACATGTGGGCATGCACAAGAAGGGGGGAGGAGCAGAGGCAGAGGGAGAAGCAGACTCCCTGCTGATCGTGACCCAAGCCTCAGGCAGATGCTAAAGGAACTGAGCCACCCAGGTGCCCCCAAAATGATTATTTAAGTGTTTTTTTCTAGCTTATGTCTTCATTGACTTCTGCTTTACATTAGCACCTCTCTTCTGCTCTTTCTCTGGAAATACCTTTCCAAACTGATTTCAAGGTGACAGTTTCCCTTATGCTCTCAGTTCTCTGGTGGGTCAAAAAAGTCATTAATATTCAGTTTGTCCAGCTTCTTCTTGCTGTGAAGATGGAGTGACAACTTCTAAACTCTTAATCTCATTTCATTTAGAGATGAAGCCAGAAGTCCCGTCTCTGCTTTTTTTCTCTTATATATATATCACAATCTAACAAGACCTGTATTTTATTTATTAATTATTTGGTTAATTATCTTTCTTTCCAAATTGTCATGTAGTTTCATTTAGGCAGAACCCTTAGCTTTCTGTTTGTCACATTTCTGTTTACTGGAAGCAATCCAAAGTGAATGCCCAGATAATAATAAAAAAAAACAGTTGGTTTGATGGTGATTGTTTTCAGGATGATTGATTTCAGAGATGAGAAATAATTTTCATCTCATATATAATGAATGGATTAGCAGTAGTTGCCTGGAAAACAGAAAATAGTGGAAAAATTTCCATGATGATGAGATTTTTTTTTCTACTTAGTAGGAAGAACACTTGTAGTACCCTTGCCCTGTGTGTGCCATTACTGGTTATTGGTGCTCAGACATCAATTAATTATTTTTCAATAGGTGACAACATGGTTTCCCTAAACTGCCCTTAGCTATATACTTTCTAATTCAGTCAAATTCTCAAAAATATGTGTGTATAAATGATCTATTAGTAATATATAATTATTTATGCCAATAATACCAACCTAATTTTAGTCCTTTCTAGTGAAAAAACAAAAACCTTTTTAAAATTTCCAGTAACTAGTGATCTTTCTATCAATGAGTAACAGTTCAATCTACTTATATTTAACTTGTATTCTCTTAGTTTATATATCTTAGATTTTCCATTTTAATCATATTTTCAGTAGTCCTACAAAATCAGATTCACTAGGGTCAAATACAATCAATTGGAAAGTTATTTGGATAGATTTGCTTTCTGGGAATTCAGATTCATATCAAGTGGTTGGAATTTAACATCTTTATTTTTTATAGTAAGAACTTCCAACACCTGGCACTCTAGACTTATCAAGAACATTACCACTTAAATCCTTGAGAAATGCTACCAGATAATATATCAACCCAAAATAGCAATGTATTATATCAGATGAATGTTAAAAAGAAATATTTCAAATATTGTGGGATTTTTTTTGTTTTATTTTTTATATTGATACACTATCAATAAAATCATTTGGATAAAGAGCTTCTAAATTTAATTTCCAAGTCTGGAATTTATTGAGGAAATTTTCTATTCTAATTGCAGAATGAAAAATGGAGTATTTTTTTCTCTGTGTGTAAGCCTTGATACAACACAACATAGCTTCTCATTTCTGAGACATTTCTTATTATTTTTTGATAACTTTTTTTTTGGAGTGCAATGAAATTAATTCAAATTATTGGTAGCATTTTAAAAAACCGAGAACCCTAAAATAATCCCAAGAGTTAAAATTCCTGGGAAATAGACATGTAATATCTGAACACAATATAGTTTTGATTTACCAAAAGATAGAGAAAAAAACACAGTGAAGTACAACAAGATGTATAGACATTGATGTATTTGGATTGGCTCCAGGTCTGCTCTAGAAACTCCATTATTTTTATCCCACAGAGTAGTTCTGTATAATTGTTTGATATACTGCCCTTACCACCCTCCAAAACCATGCCCTTTTTGGTTCCTTAGCCTGGCATTTAAGGCTTGTGAGTCAAACATGAAGTAAAATTAGATCTGGTTATCTGTTCTAAAATGCTCTAATGCAATTGCATATATTAAAGCTTAGATTAAGAAAGTTAGAAAATTTTTTCAATTTGAAAAGTCACCAGACTAGAGCTAATCTCTAGCCTGTCTAGGGACAAGCAAGATGTTCTTTTTCCCCTCTCTTGATTTGCTTTGCCTTGGTGCCATCGGGTGCTAATTTTATTCCATCCAGTTTTTAAATATTAATTGTACATGTCAAAACAAAAATTTCTTCCTGGAACAGGATGTCATATAAAAAATGTCATCTTGAAAGAAACTGAAGCATGAACTCTAAAAGCTTTAGCTAGCTAAATGAATATTGACTGGCTAATGCTACCTATAATGAAAAAAGCTTTAATAAGGTCTCAAGTAATAATATGAAGACTGCATCTCAGTTACCAATGTTTTATTACATCTTAAAAACATAAAATTTGACTCCATTAAGATGGTCAGGCTGATCTAGAAGTTTCTCTGACCTCCTGTTTAGTTTATCAGCTGGACAGTGACTAAACTGGAGTGAAATACGCTGTTCTGACAAGCGACTAGTGTTTGCAGTGATGGCCAAAGTGGTAACATTGAAGCATTCTTCACTATTTCCTATGCTCTACAGTGAAGAATCAAAGGAAACTGCATCATTATTGAAATCCAGCAGTGACATCATTGGCGAGATCATTCATACAATATTGGTTTAGTAACAGTTTATAGGATAAGCGATATGTTAAAGGACAGGTCTAAGAAAGATGAAACTACAGTTACTGTATTTCAAGGGCTATACTAAGTGCCTTGCATGGACTATAGCATATAAGTTCAAAAGAATCCCTTGAGACAAGCCTTTTTTTTTTTTTTAATTGTCCCCTTTCCAGAGGTAAATACTAAGACTCACAGAGCTTCTGTGATTGTCCCTTAGGGACACATGATGACTACATTAGTAGATACGATTTGGTCCAACCCAGGAATGGTTTACCCTCCTTTCTACCCTGGACTAAAACAATATAGTACATTCCTAGAAAAATGACCAGAGACAGAGGTAGTTAAGGAAGTACAGTCCCTCCACCCCAGGTATTTAAATCTCTGTACCCTGATTTATGACTTCTCTGTTGCTGTGTAGGCAGCAACAGTACTGTGGTAGGCACAATAAGGGCTCCTCAAGGACGTCCTTAGCCTAATTACCAGAACTTGTGAATATGTTACCTTATGTGGTAAACAGAGACTTTGTAGATGTGAGTAAGTTTGGGATCTTGTATAGATTATCCTGGATTATCCCCAAGAGTCCAATGTAATCATAAGGGTCCTGATAAGTGAAAGAGAGGAGCAGGAGACTCAGAGTGACGGGATATGAAAACTCAACCAACCCTTGCTGGCTTTGAAGATGTAGAAAAAGAACGAAGAGCCAAGGAATCCTAGCAGTCTCTAGAAGCGAGAAAAGGCACTGAAACAGATTATCCCCTAGAGCCTCCATAGGGAGCACAATCCCCTGAAAGCCATTTCAGACTTCTGACCTCCAGAATTTTAAGAACTGTAAGAAAATATTTAGTCACCAACTGTTAATTGGCTACAGCAGCAATAGGAAACTCACTTAAAACCCCAAAGCAAAAATCTCTCCAAAAACGCCTTCCTTCTCTCCTCCCTGTCCCTTTCCCTCCATACTCCATAAAAGATTTGGAAGGTTTAAGCAACATGTATTCAGGTGAACTTTATTTGTAAGCAACCACCCAACCTCCTTGAGAGTTATTAAAAGTGCTGATGACTGTATGCTCTGAACCTCTTCCACCTGTCTAACAAACCCATGACAGTTTGGTATAGGGCAGAGGATGGGTATGCATTTCATCCTCCAATGCTGATTCTTTTTTAATAGTGACATCATTTGCAGTGCAAGTTTGAGGAAAATTCTTAAGGCCATGTGGAGGCTCACCAGGAAAAAGCACTGTGGTCAATTATCCATGTAAATATTTGCCTTACGCCAAGGAGGAGGAAAGCAATGCTATGTCCAGGAGTGGGGGAGACCGGGGAGGTTTCTCTAGAGTTATGAAGGAGAGTTGATTCATTGGGACAGTCAGACATCATAAAGAAACCTGAAGGTATTAGGTAAAGGGTGAGGGAAGAGGTAGCCAAAAATAAAAATCTTACATTATTGCAAATATTTTTCTTGGGCATCAAATGGGATTACTATTTCCTGGGCTAATGATTTGCTCAAAAACAGGTATGTCACCGTGAACTGGGGTAACAGTTTTTCAGAGACTGCTAGTTTTTAGGAGATAGCAGTCGATACACATAAATAGTTTCTTTGGCCTAGGGAGATTTACACACTATGCAAAACCATGACTTCTTCTGCTTGTCATTACAGTTAACAAAAATACCAACAGCAACTTTTAGCAGCTAGGCAGGTATCCCAAACTTAAAGATGACTTGATTATAAATTTTGGATTGTGTTTGATGAGCCCTAATTAAATATCAGATTAGAGATCTTTCTCCTTTATTTAAGAACAAATTACCTGAAAAAAAGTACTTGTTAGAGTTATTTTTCAGATACTCTGTCTCATCATTAGAGCAGTGCTTCAAAATCAGCTGAAGGGAGAGGTCAAAATACTGATCTTTGCTTGGAGTTCTCATTATACTTATACACCAAGAGCAAAGCTTTCTATCTTTAATCGCTGGGAAGTTCATAGCTTTAGGGAACATGATGGTCTGGAATGCATATTGAAGTAGCAGATATTCTCCCTCAAATATTAAACTCTTAAGTTTTCATTTTTATTTACATATAACCTAGATATTTCCTTGAATCATTTTCATTGACTATTTTTATTAACTGAGGTGGGAAAAAAAATCATTAAGTATAGGAAGAAAAAACTCTTCTCCATTGATATGTTCATCATTTTAATTGGGCATAGTTTATAATTATACACACTTGACAAAGGACATGTTTACAATTAAGGCTTCTTTACGTTAGTTGTGACATTAACTTAGTTTGGCCAACTCAGCTTTTAAATCATCTGCTAATTTAATACTAAATATAAGCCACAGTTGAAATATTCATAGTATCAAAGTGTTAGTAGGTATAAAATTAAACACCTTCTTTATGCAATTAAATCTACTAATTAGCAATCTCTTCTTGTTGGGCTTATGGCACACAAACTTGTCACCAATCATATGGGCTGTTGTCAGGTTAAAAAGAAAAAAAAAACAACAACTGTTTTGTGAGTGTTGAAAAAATACAGTGATTCCTAATACATAGTAATCCTTTAAGACTCAATCTAAATGTCTGTGGTTAAATATAAGTAGGACATAACACACAGGGAAGTAGAAAGAGAGCAATGTTTTAGGACTGATATCCAGGGAATAGCTTTGCATGAAAAATTAAGATTCATCCGAACCCACCTTAAATAAAGCATCCGGTGCCTGATAGAGATGGATCACTTGCTCTCATAAATCTGGCATTTAAACTGAACTAGTTATGAATATTCGTGACAGAAAGATTTAGCTGTGTGCCTCATCCCCCCCCCACCAGTGACTAAATAATTAGTCTTTGAGTTAATCTTCATTACCATTGTCACCTTCCACCTTGTCCTTTGAAAACAAGATTGAAATAGAAGGATATCTAGAAATTCATATTGAGAAATATGAGAGCCATGAGCCATTCATATGACAAAGGTGCTTGAAGAGACAGCAAAAGTTATTTCATCTAATCTATAGATACACCAATGTTAAATTGATTAAAATTTCAAAGGAGATTTTAGGGCATGGTAATGCTGATGAATAGTCTATAGACAGCAAAGGGTAAGCTGAAATGCAGGCTAGGAGGGAGCTTAGTAAATTGTCTTTCACATTCCTTGTGCCTCTCTATTGTTCCTGCCCCCTGCCCTCAAACACATCTAGCTGCTCCTTCAATCTCGCGGTATAAATTTGTCTCTGGAAAGGAATATATGTGATCAGAACCAAGATCTTGAATATGCTTTTAGAGTCCCCTCATGAATTTTATGAGAACAAGAGAGACTGGCTGAAATTTATCCTTAGAAGTTAAATTTTTTGTCATGGGGAGGGCAACTTCATTTAGGCACAATTGACTTGTGAATCACTGGAAGTAGGGAGTGCTTTAATAGAAAAAGAAAGCTAATGATAATGTTATTTATTTAGTACCTATTAGGCCCTAGGCGGTTGGATCATGTTACTGGATTCACCCCACAATCCTGCCCATAGTTTTTACCCATAAGGTAAAAATTACTTGTTCAAAGTAAGGACAGGTTTATGGTAGGACAGTGGCTTGAATCCATATTTGTAAGATGTTAGGCAAAAGTTGTCAGATCGTTTTACTTGTGGGCCCCACATCTCAATTACTTCTTTTACTTTTTAGGTGAACCAAGGAGAGAGAGAGGGTACTGAGAAAAATTCAACTGTGTGGAGGAAAGCGAAAGTATTATGTAAAAAAAGAAATAGGCTTAATGAGAGAGACACAGTGTTTTCTTAAGGTTAGATTTTTTTAGGTGAAATTATGCTGATAATAGCCTTTTTATTCATTTATTTAAAAAAAAAAAATCTTTGGGTGCTCATTTGTCCAGGAACCACATGTTTCTGAATAGGTAAGTTGGGTTGGTGTTAGCGCTTGTTTAACTGAAGTTATTGATAAGATGTGATAGTTTTCATCCATTTTTTTCACTTTCATAGACAGATAGCTCTTTCTCAGAGGTTCTCAGAGGTCCTCTGAGTCCTTTACCTGGTCTGAGTGTAGAACGGATCATGCTGCCTTTATTTGTTTGCAAGGGCACAGGAACAAAAGCTTCATTGACATTCAACAAGAGGGAATCTTCCCAGGGAAATTTAGAGAAGTCACCTTCCTGTCAATAGCAGCTTTAAGGAAGTTTTCTTTTCAATATTCCTCCTTAACCTGAGCCACTTATTATTCAATATTTTCTTTCAAGACCTAGTGTCTAAATCAAGCAAGAACATCTTGTATTGTCACTAAGTGATGAATTTATTTGTGAAAGAAAGAGTTGCTCTTTTGTTTTTCATTTAGACATAAATAAATGCATTTTTCTTCCTAGACATGAATTAATTAGTGCTTTTCTGTCCCAGACATCTACAACATGAAAAGAATGTAAATTCAGAACTATCAATACAATTAACATTGGAAACAGAGGAGTCAGAAAAGAGAAAGTAGTCCAACAATAAATTTATAAACTTTAAGTCCATCAGAAACTAATAAAATACACCATGCATTTAAAGGAAAAAGAAGGGTCACTGGATTCCAGATAAGGTACTTTTTGGTTGGGTGGTGTGACCTTCCAATGTTACCTTTCTGCCACAGTGAAATGTTATAACTGACATGGTTGGTTAATTTCAACATAAAAACATTGCAACATATTGGTTGCCGGATCTGGAAGAAACTGTTGCTTTTGCTTATAGTTGCCTCTTCTTCCTATTGTAGTCAAATTTCTTCTAATCTAGTTAGAACAGTAAGACCATTTTGGCTCAATAGCAGAAAGTTTTGGCACCTGTTTTAGAGATGTGCATGCTTTGAACCTAAGCAGCAATGCAAAATTATAGCAGTCTGGGCTCTTGTCAAAAGTCAGGTTCAAGGAAGCATGCAATCATTCCTTAAAATACTTTTAACTCAAAATCTGGGTTACTTTAGACCACCAGATGAGTACATAATTAGGAGAAATTAGTTCAGATCAGGGAGGTTAAATATGGGGTGCTCTATCATTCTCTCATCTTGAGGAAGACACTGCTATTTCCATGCCCACTATATCCAGAACTGACTATAAACTTATTCTGGAAAGGGTTTGATATCTTCCCTGGAAACATAGTCCCCAAAGTCTATTTTATTATGTCATCATATTTGTTAAAAGATATTTAAGAAAGTTTAAAATAAGTTTTATGTTTGTGTTTGCCATTTAATGTTTGAGCAAATAATGTTCTACATATAAGTTTCAAGAATGATCCTTGCTTCTACCTGAGAAATTTACAGTTTTCCTCCTTTTTAATGGGGGAACATACTACTGTTTCCCATTTTGATTTCCCTGCTGGAAACTTCAGATCCAAATTATAAGCGAGCATAATCATGTTAGTTATGTACACCTTTATCACCAACCAATCTTTATAATCTTTTCCTTGGTTCTGATGCTCCATTTCTCTTTTACTTTTTATTATGTGTCTTGTCTTAAAGTCTGCTTCAAAGGGCAGAGGTGAGATTATGAACAAATAAAAATCTAAGAATATATGTGGTGGGACTAAATATTATAGGATAGAAAATTGCCCACTCTTTTTCCAATGAAGATGTTCCCACTAAGAAAGAAAGACCTTCTGCTCCAAGTAAACCTTCAGATATTTGAATGCTAAAATTCTAAAGCTCACATGGCATGATAAATATTAATGACAAGATAAGATTTGGGGTTTTGAGTTCTTGACCCGTAGAGCTAAGTACTTCTGTACATATGGGTTTAGCCCTGTTTAGCATGAGCTGCTCCAGATTTCCAGACAATTCAGCTTTTGGGTCATGTGCCTTCATGCTTCAGTTCCTTAAAACTTACCTACAGCTCTTGCTGTGAAAAATAAGCCAATTTTATGCCGTTTCTGCTCAAAACTGTAAATGACTTGGTCTGGATAGTTGAATCTAGGTGGTAGAGAGATGTTAAATACAAGGCAAACAAGTAACTTTTCATTTTGGGGAAGAAGAAAGAAAAACCTTGAGAATGTTAAATATTTAAGCCATTAAAAACTGTTTAAAGATTTATTTGCTAACTTCAAGAAAGACATTCCATTCTCTCATTTCAGATACATACTTATTAAAATATTAAATATTGTTTTACCCATACTTTTACACTGTAACCATATAGACTCACTAGAGATTTATAATTGAAAAAAAAAAAAGATTCCACATAAGTTGAGAAAGATTTCTGTTTGCTTTTCAAAGCAATAGGTCTCTTTATTCCCATTCAGAAATGAAAAATTTTGCCTTTGCTTTTCTTTTCCCATGCGATTTAAAAATGACAATATCTAAGCTAGTAACAGGTGTGAGATGGTGGCCCATAAAACTGAACTCACACCCCTTAAAACCAAAGAGTCAGTGACAATCAGTACCTCACTATTTAATAACTAAATTTAGATTCCTGTGAATTCTCGCCAGAACTGAAAATTTAATGTTAGGAACTCTCATACCTATGTGACTCATTTCCAGAACACCCCTGATGAGGCATCTGTAATCTCTCTTTGTTTGCATGCATTAAAGCAAAACAAAACAAAGTAGATAAGAATTGTTACTAAATCTTTCCTAGCTGTGTCTTAAAATTATTTCCTTAAAAAAGAATGGCCAAAATCAAAGAAATGTAGAAGAGAAAATGGGTTGCCAGGGGATAGAGAAAGCAGGGAGTGGATGATTATAAAGGGAAAGCATGAGGAGTCTTTTTGCTGTGATGAAACAACTCCGTATTTTGATTGTGGGGGTGGTTCTAAGATATATATCCATGTTATAAAATTGTTTCTAAAAACATACAAAAAGGAATAAATGTAAAAACTGGAAAAATCTGAGTGAGATCTATGACCCAGTTACCTGAATTGTGCCAAGCAGGTTTTGGTTTTCGTAAGACCCTGTGGTTGTGTAACGTGTAAGGTGTCACCACTAGGAAAACCTGGATGATGGGTATCCAGGAATTCTCTGTTTGCCACTTCATGTGAGCTTAAATTCTTTCAAAAGAAAAAGCTTTTTTACAAAGTAATCCAATTAGCTGAATGTGGGGCACCGTTTATTGATTTTGTTTTCAATAAACAGTCACGTAACACACAGTAAGATGAAAATGAACTTAGGTATGGAGTAGAAAGAAATACATGAAAAAAGGAATTGGGTTTAAATATTTTAAACATTGATTTCCCATATTTTGATATTAATATCCTATTATAATTATATAAAAATTTGTATTTGTTGTTTTGCTATTATGTTGTGACAGAAAATAACATTTCCCATGCACGAATCTGTTGGTTTAGATGTGTGAGACCACTTCAGATGTGACACCATTGTTCCTAAAGAAAGTAGAAGAATGCCTAGGCTCCATTCAACCCTTTCTCAAAAGGCTGCCTGGCCTGCTGCTTCTGCACTGCCTTGGTGTATCGTGGTGTACATAACTAATGGTGAATAATTCTTGTCAAAGTACACTGGTGCCTCTTCTATGTGCTCTATGACAATAAATAGGTAACATTTATTGAGTACCTGTTATGTTAACATGAACAGTGTTAAAAGCTTTGTAAATTATCTAATCTGTTCATCCTCACCTAGTTAAGTCAGTCCTTATCAGGGCAGTTTTACAACACTGGCCTAACTATGCCACTGGCTTTCCTTCTGAACCTGATCCTGCTGGGAACTGGTTTGAAATTTTACGAGTTTACCATTACCATGTATCTCCTGAAGTGTGGACTTTGATCCTAGGTCCCCCTGGTTGCTTCTGAAACCGCTTCATCACCTCAGGCTCTAGACAACCTGTAAGGGTTCACAGTTCTCAGCACAAAACTCTCCTCATCGGGTTCTTCCCCGTCATCCATCAACATAACCCTTGAGTCGGGTTTGCAGTTCACGCTCCCAAAAGGAAGGGCCATTGATATCTTCCACTCTCAGAGCAGGGGTGCCACCATCTTCTGGTTGAAATTTCTGTTTTTGTTTTAAGAGACTTATGGGATCAGTATAATTACCCTAATTTATATTTTAAAAAATAGTTTATTACTGGAGGCTTCAGAAATTTAGTGATAGCCCAGTTGCGTGTTGCATGATTAAGTCAGGTTTTAAAACACAAAAGAAACAAACCCTCACCCCAAACTTCAAATATACAGATTCTCAAAATTATAAAAGGATGATGATCACGTGGTGGTAGGGACCAGGACCCACAAAGGATCGATTTACTTTGGGTGAGGGATTTACTGATTCACTTACAGATTTTATATGAATTAGGTTTTTGTAGTTGATTTGAAAGCACAGCACAGAATATGTGGCATCTAATTAAAGGTGCTATTTTTTATATTGTTTAACCTTAATTCATGTTTTCAAAAGTTAAGTGCTCCTAGGTTGGATGCTTTAAAGTTTCCTGAGAGTAAGACCTGTGTGATTTGTAATCACACAGTAAGTTCCCAGCATAGGAGACATGCAGTATATGAGGGACTGATGTTTGGAGACAAGAAGTGTAACTGATTTAAAGCAAACCAACGAACACTGTCATACATCAAAACCATTTAGATAAAACGATTCAACTGTATCACTTCAGATTGCCACAGATGTTAAGAATTCTTTATTCACATTTCTATTATGTGTTTCTTGTTCTTATTATGTGGGATATTGTCTCTAAATTATAGGTATGTTCACGTATACATGTGTATGTGCATTCAACTTATTCTCAGAAAAATACTCCCATTTTAAATAAAATAATCATAAGTAAAAATTAAAGCAATAGCTAGGTTAAAAAAATAGTGTTTGGGTCAACCCCCTTCCATAGACAAAATGACTCTTATGTAGTTATTTTTAAGAGGAGTTTGGGAAATTTCCAAATTTCTTAGTTTTATAACCTTCTATATAAAATTAGCATGAAGGGGAAAGAGATACAGAAAATAATTGCCATGCAAAATGTATTCAATTGGGGTCTACATTTCTAAACAAATCTATCTCATTGTATATTAAGTCTCCTTAAAAACAGTGCTACTACCCTATTTAGCCCTACCCCAATTATTAAGAAAGTATGAGCACATATAGATATGTATATGGAAGAAAGTGAGAAGCACACATAATCATAATACCTGAGATAATTGCTATTAATGTGTCGGCATAAACATCATGGCCCCAAAGTAGAAATGAACTAAATGTCACTAACTAGTGGAATAGACAAAATGTGGTAGATCTATATAATGGAATATTACTTAGCAACAAAAAATAGTGTCACATTTTTAAGGAATTAACAGTAAATGGCATGAGGGGTTTTATTAGATTTATAGTTACACTATTTGGTAAAGTTAATGAAACCACCAAATTGTCTACCTGAAATTGGCAAACTTTAAGATATTAAAAAAATATATCCCCCAAATGCTAAAGTTGTTAACAAAAGTGTTGGCATAAAACTTTCCTAACTTTTTCTAATGCATATATTAAAAAGGGTTGTAATCTCTATGCTGGCTTATAATATTTTTTTTGATTGAGCATCTGTGATAGCTATTTTTTATTTCAGCCTTGTACTGTATCACTTTTTTTGGCAGACTGTGGTATTTTATTAGACAGTTGTACCATAATTGATTTATTATTTTTCTAATTTTTTAACTTTAATATATTTGTGTGTATAAACCTTTACACATTGGTTTGTTTTTTTTAGAAAATTACATATGTCCAAATATATAAGTATCTGTGTGTTTTGTCTATGTATATCTATTTTTTCTATTAACAGATCATTCTCAGTAACATATTACCAATTTATGTTTTCATCTCTATGTAATGGGATTTCTCATTTACTCTCACCCTTAGCACCCATGGACATTATCAACCTTATTAACCCAAGCCAATATTTTAAGAAAATCTTTATAGTGTTACTGTAATGTGTAGTACCTACATGGAGAAGTTAACAGCTCTTCATATATTATACATTCATTTTATATATTTTTTGAGAATTGCCTGCTTATTTACATTGCTCATGTTTTAAGCTGAGTTGTTTGATTTTAATTTGTAAGTTAAGATTTATTTACTTACTACATTATTATTTGCCTTTTATATATTTTGCAGTATTTTTTAAAATTTTATTTTGACTTGAAGATTGGTTATCATATAAAAGCTTTACATTTTTATGTAGTCAAATCTTTCAGATTCTCTTTATTGTCTTTTCTTTTGATGCTATGTGTATGAAATCCTTCCCTTCCCAAGGGATTATAAAATATTCACTTAAACTTTGCTTTAGTACTTTTTCAATTTTAGTTTTAGTTTTAGTTTTTTGGGTTTTTTTAAGATTTTATTTATTTATTTGACAAAGAGAGACACAGAGAGAGAGAGAGAACACAAGCAGGGACTGAGGGAGAACCAGGCCCCCCACCGAGGAGCGAGCCCAATGTGGGCCTCGATCCTAGGACCATGACCCGAGCTGAAGGCAGACAATGACTGAGACACCCAGGCATCCCTTAATTTTAGTTTTAAATATTTAAATCACTTGTGATTTTGTTTGTTATTAGTAGTGTGGCAAATATTCAACTTCCCTTCTTATTTTTATGACTCCTTAGTTGTGTAGGCAATAGTGACTGAATAACCTCTTCCTTCACTGAACTAGTTTGAGGTTAGCACATACCACTCAGGAGTAAGAGACATGGATTTCAGATCATTTTAAACAACACATACATTTATCATAAATCCTTGGCAGGGTATTCTCATTCCTAAAAGACAGTTTTGCAGTCCTGAGTTTTTACATATCACCGAAATCGAGTAAAAATTAGGACAAGGACTGTTTCCTATTTGAGAGCTGAAGTAGGAATATCTTCTCTTTAGGTGTGGATTGACCTTTTACAGTGAGCTATCTGAGAGGAGAGATGTAATGTCCATCTTTCTTTTGGAACTTCTGAGAAAGTTCTTTGTCTTCATTGATGTGCAGTGAATTCTCTCCATGTTGCTACTTCTTCTTGGATAGGGTATTTTAAATTAAATGGAACTTAGAAATCCCTATGAATTATGACAGATATAATAAAACTATAAATATAAAATAAAAGATTAGAATCACAGCACTTAAATATAGCATTTAGAGTATGCGCATGTTGCCATGATTTAAAATGGATCGTAAAATATGAAAATGTATTTGAAGGTAAATTTTAAAGATTTTTAAAGAAAGGACTTTCTAGCACAAGGCAGGAAGGACCCTCGGCTTGAAATAATAAATCCTGAGAACTGTTGAATGTTTTCTATTTGTTAGGCACCGTCCTAAGCCATTTACAGAGTTTGTGTTTCTCACACTGACGCCATGATGAAACCACTGCAGCACAAGAGCTTGGGCAGCTCACAGATGGGCTCACCCTTGTAAAAAGCAGAGCCAACATTCACTCCAAGTGGTCAGTTCTGGAGTCCAGCCCTTAACCACTACACTGGCTCTGTCAAAACTCCCGTGATTTCCAACTCTGCTTCTTCTGCAGTCTTGGGCTCTCATATGGTCACCTGCACAGATGGAAGTTTCAGCTTTTATATAAAAGGGTGAAATATAGACCGCTTTCTTCACAGAACGACTATGAGGATCAAATGAAAGTGTTGGAGATACTGTTAACATATCAAAGCACAGTGAAAAATAGGAGTTTTTATCATCATTACAAAAACATTTCCTGTTCATTGTTATGGTATTTCCTAATGAAAGAATAGAGTAATAACTCTAGGCTCCATGGTTACATATACTTTATGTGTTCATTCACCCAGCATTCCTTCAAATAATAAATATATAATGAGCCCTTGTTATGACCCCTTCTTTGTAAATGTTGGGAACATGGTGGTGAACACGATAACAAGGACTTCTGCTGTCATGGAACTTCCAGAGGGTTTGGGATAGGGGAGGAGGACTGCAGAAAACAAACAACATTTTAGGAGATGCAGGGTTCTGGGATGATGCTAATGAAATTAGTCCAAAGGAAGTATAATTTTCTATACTTAACACCATGAAAATCAATTCAGCTGAAGAAACATTTCATGAAATCCTCTTCAAAATTAAAACCACATCATGTTAGAAGGCAGAGTAATTCTTCAACATATGAAATCAATTATTATTCTAGTGCTGTTATATCTCAAGTCACCATTAATGGAGGTTACATCAAACTAGAAAAAGTAAATCTTAAGAATAAAACTTGGGAACACCTGGGTGGTTTAGTAGGTTAAAGTCTCTGCCTTCAGCTCAGGTCATGATCTCGGGGCCCTGGGATCGAGCCCCGCATCAGGCTCTCTGCTCTGTGGGGAGCCTGCTTCCTTCTCTCTCTGCCTGCCTCTCTGCCTACTTGTGATCTCTGTCAAATAAATAAATAAAATCTTCACACACACACACAAAAAGAATAAAACTCAGACTAGTACTGTGTAACAGGAAGTATACAATTCATTTTATTTTAGGTCTGGGCTTTTGAAAGGTAACACTTGAGAATTAAGGTTTTGAACCTTGCTACACACCCAGGATAGCAGTAACCGAGTGAATACTTTGAGTTTCCAGTCTCTGGGGGGAGCACACAATAGATGTCACCAAATGGATAATTTAGCGTCTTGTCAATATTTGAGAATAAAATCGAAGCTTTAGCTGATATTAATAATTAGCCAGGAAAATCATCAGAACCAGATCAGATAAACCAATAGGATTTGTAATGCCAATAGTTGCATTTTATCATGAGATTAATAAGCCAGGATGTTAACTTAAGGCTAGTCTTTGGTTTTATTTTTGCACTTGTCTCCTGGGTTGGAATGTGCCCCAAAGCCAAAGTGACCAGAAAAGGAAGGAGACAGAAATAGAAATCATCCTCCAGGATGAACTGCAAGATGTGAGCAACCTTTTAAGTATTAATGTATTATTAAGAAATATCTTGCATGGTGATGAGTCTTTCCTTCTAGCCACTGATGGGCTTCCTTATCATAGTTTATTTATAATGCATTTATTTATGGAAGTATTTATTCATTTATTTATCTGCCCAGATATCTAGCAGTAACATCTCATGAACAAAGTTAAGCTATGAACTTCTAAGTTTTAATTGAGACACATGCTACCAACTCACCCAAACTACCTCCATATTTCACCATCAGCCGTTATCAGAATCAGATTAGCTGAGTCAGCCACTTGCAAAATGCCAAATTCTTCTACCTATCCTTTTCATATTCGCTGACCCCCAATCTGAGTAAGTTATTTCCTCAGTTTAATATCTTAGCATTTTGTACTTTCCCTGGTGTTAGCTTTTGGGGTTTGATACTCAGATGTCAATGTCCCCAGAGAATGAGCTGTGTCTTTTTATTTACCATCGTATGGACATCTTACAGTGGGGCTGATCGAGAATGGTTGTTCAGTAAATATTTTTCTCATAAAGAAACAACACCTACACATTTTGAGGAGTCAGGTGAGTTACTTAGTAACCAAAAATATTGAGAATTAAATTCAATCTGATAATTAAGAGGTTTCAGAACAGGAAGAATCAATTTTGTTAGAGTTTTACTCTCAATTTTTGTAAAATTTGAATACACACAGTGTATGGAATGGCATTGAATGAGTTAAACTGCCTTCATCTTTAAAGGTCCCAGAATCCAATAAATGCGATATTTGCTAGAAAACTTAGCTTGTTGTCAGCACTGTTAATTACTCACACATACATAGTGGAAACGTCGCATTCAGAACCATTTCAGTGCTGCTGAAAGTTTTAAGAGGAAGCTTTTCAGAGACGGAGCATGTAGAAACTTTCTTTTCTTTTAATCAAAGGAAGAATTCATTTCCAAAAGCTGTCCATCTGGTTCCTTTCATGCGCTCTAAATTTACATGATAAAAAGGCAGAAATATAATTAATATATTTTTTCAATAAGAGACAGTTTTAGGCATGTGCTTCGGCAATGAATTGTGAAAGCTTTGACACATCTAATTTTGAAATCTATATCTCCACCCTAAGAGGGGATGGAGGAGAAGGCAGGGCCTTGCAGCCTTTTGCGTATGAGATCTTTCTGGTGATCTATAGCTGTAAACCATGGGAAGATAGTTTCAATTTTGCTCTTGAAACATGTATCAAGCCCTATTGCCAACACATAGTCTTTCCTGTCACACATTTCACTGATTCTAAATCAGTGAAGGAGCTGTCTTCTGGCAGCATAACTGCATTTGAATCTCTTCTCTTTCAAATCTAATCTGCAATTGCTAAACCTGGCAATCTGCATTCCACCCCCTCCCCCCAAAAAACAACCAAAAAGCCGTGACTATAATAATGTTATGCCATTAATATTCCCAAGAAGTAGACTGGCAGGAAATGGAACTTCTATAGAGGAGGGGAAAGAAGATGAGGGGGAATCCAACAGTATGTTTTCAAAAGTAGAGGGGAGTCTGGGAGGGGAACAGTATCAGACCGTCAGTGTTTCAAGGTCAGGTGCGTTGATTGGTCACAGAAGTTCAGTCACAACACACTGGTGTGCCTCGGATGTGCACAAAAATAAAAAGAAGGGTATAGTTGCTGGAAACGCTGTCATAAATATTAGATTCCCTAGTAATTGTTGCATGACAAACCACTTAATTTCAGTCAGCATTTTCTCTAAAATATTACACGGGGCTTGAATCTAGCTAATGAAGTTCTTGTGATTAGTGCCTGACCTGTAATAGAGAGGATATTACAGGAAGGAAGCTTAGAGTTTGGGGGTTCACCTTGTCTCCTTTCCCATAGGTCATGGACGTCTATAAATTGAACACTAATTGCTCTCACTGTGTAGCTTGTCCAAGTCTTGCCCAACATGGGTGCCCAGGACGGGAGGAGTTTCAGGGGAATGTTTTAGAATATGATTCTGTTGGAAGTTTTCACATATACGTGTAAGGCACATAAGGAACCAGATTTTTCTTCACTTGGTGATATGGCCTGATTGGTAAAAAGGCCTTGAAGACAAACATTGTTGTTGGAATGTGTTTATGCAAGGAAGATGAATGTCATTTATGCCTCCACATCGTGCCAACTTTGTATTGAGTGAATCAGAACACATATGTGTGATCCCTGTTGATCACAGTGACAGGGGATGTAGACAGTGAGAGCAAAAAGGGAAGAACAAAAACAGGTATGGTTCACTTTTCTAATGCTCTTCCATACAGTTTTGGTAGTTCAAAAATATTGGTATGGAGGGCGCCTGGGTGGCTCAGTGCGTTAAAGCCCTCTGCCTTCGGCTCGGGTCATGATCTCAGGGTCCTGGGATTGAGCCCCACATCGGGCTCTGCACAGCGGGGAACCTGCTTCCTCCTCTCTCTCTCTCTCTCTTTCTGCCTGACTCTCTGCCTACCTGTGATCTCTGTCAAATAAATAAAATCATAAAAAAAAATTTGTGTGGAAATTCATGGAGTTAGCTGGTTATTTCCAAGAAATGGCAAGTTGATTTCTCATATGGCTTGGAAGATACACTCATAAACATCCCAGGCCTCTATGCCCAGAAAAAATTAATGGTCCAGAATGGAAAGAGAAGTTTGAATCTTAGCTACATCCACCCAGGAAAGACGCACATTCATAGAAATTCGAACCCAGTAACCCTCAACCAAAGGTAGGGAAAACAAATGTATAAACAAATAAGACATTGCTAAACACAAACTAATTGTTCTTTATCGGTAAAGTCATCCTCTCCAAGAAACAGAAATTTTTTCTAGTTTTTTTTTCCCCAATGGGTGTTTCAAAAAATATTTGAAAAATCAGATGCAGATTAGAGAACAGATGTACATTCATATCATTTGTCTTTCAACATGTGTTCAGATTTGTTGGTTTTGAAAAGTCTAACTTAGTTTTTCCCCAAATTGCCCAAACATAAACTGTAATTTAAATTAGTTTTTTAGGGTGCCTGGGTGGTTCAGTGGGTTGAGCCTCTGCCTTCGGCTCGGGTCATGATCTCAGGGTCCTGGGATCGAGTCCCGCATCGGGCTCTCTGCTCAGCGGGGAGCCTGCTTCCTCATCTCTCTCTGCCTGCCTCTCTGCCTACTTGTGATCTCTCTCTGTCAAATAAATAAATAAAATCTTTTAAAAAAAATAAATAAATTAGTTTTTTAAAAATGTATTCCCTGGCCCCCATCCTATATATGTTAATTATTATATAAACCTGTGCCCTTTTTGTAATATCTGTGAAGAGTCAGAATGCCACATGTTGAATAAACCTTATTTACTTTTCTGTCGTTTTCTCATATTGAAGGCAACACTGAGGGCAAATGCCTTCTAGGTGAATAGTAACTATGTGTTAATAGTTTATGTCAGAACATGGTTTATGTCACAAATTCTGAATAATCTGAATTATTTGCACAAATTACAAGATGAATAATTTGGGCATTCTTTGAACTCACCATGTAATTTTTAGCAGATGTTCTAAGTGACTCGCATTTCCCTGGTTAACCAAATTACATGAAAAATGTTAAATTAGGTTGATGATCTGTCATCATATTTTAATAGCTCTTACTATACTTATGGAATATTTTTATAATCTTCTGTTAATTACTAGCTGCCCTATTCTTGGAAGAAAAGAACTAAGAATGAGAATCAGGAACCAAGTCTGGTGTTATGTGCCCTTAGGATGCCAAATACATTTCTTTACATGCACTCATAAAGGAAATAGATGAAGAAAAAGTGGCAAGGTGGTATTTCCTCTTTTGATAAGCTATTTCCTAAACATAACATAATGTAAAATTTTCCAAAGTTGATTATTTTTTTCCAAAAATTTTGATAATGTCACTTGCCACATGATGGACTTAGTACTCAGTCACTGATTGATGAATTCAGTACATGAATGCAAATCTCCTATCGGTTAAGAGCTGGGACAAATAAGTCACACATGGTCATCACCCGCCTGGATGGAGTTCATAGTCATGTTAAAATCCAGGGGGAGGACGGAGTTTATTCTAGACTTGCCCAGAACCAAGAATGAAAATGGTTTCTTTATGCGACTCCCAGGGCCATGGATAGACACACTTGAGTGTCAGGAGAGAACATCACTTAAGGCTGACCTATATCCCTATTCCTAGTAAGAAACACTTCTCCTTGGACTGTCCATCCCTGTTTATCACACATTTTTGTGAAAGGCTGTCTTCTAGGTCATTTGTTACCAGAACAGGTGGACCTACCATGTTGTACTCATGCCCCAGTGTAGTGCTCCCCAGTCCTGCATGCTCTGATCTCATAGAGACCTTCAATCCACAGAGGAACCCTTTTCAGGCCTGGCTTCCTGGATATATAACTTTGCATTTGCAGAGGGTCCCTATTCAGACAGGCCGAGCACTTATTTTAATGCTCTACTGTCACCATCCTGAAATTCTTTTATTTATTTATTTATTTAAAAGATTTTATTTATTTATTTGACAGACAGAGATCGCCAGTAGGCAGAGAGGCAGGCAAAGAGAGGAGGAAGCAGGCTCCCTGCTGAGAAGAAAGGCCGATGCGGGGCTTGATCCCAGGACCCTGAGATGATGACCTGAGCCGAAGGTAGAGGCTTTAAACCACTGAGCCACCCAGGTGCCCCACCATCTTAAAATTCTTAGTAATTTTTAAACAAGGGTCTTGCATTTTCATTTTGGTCTGGGACTTTCTAATTCTGTCATCAGTCCCAAGAACCCACTTCTGCCATTGCATCATTATAGCTTTGAGATAAATAGATACTTCTGCTTAAAGCTGTTAATTCAACCCTTCAAACAACTGGTCCATTTTCTTAAGATGTTAGTTAGCAAAAATTTACTTTCTCATAGAGCCTTTGCTCTACCACTATTTTTACAGAAATCCTCTTTGTCCAGTTTCCTCTATCCATGTCACCAGATTATTACTGAAGCATGTATGACCATGACAAACTATTTTATCTTTTTACTTACTTCCCTGCTGTAAGTATACTCATGAAGGAGCGTTCCTTACTTAGTCTTTTTCTTGGTGACACTACTACATAACCCCTTTTACTTTTTCAAGCCAAAATAAGTACTAATTTACTGATTTTACCTCCATGTCTTATGATATTGAGTCAAGATTTATTGAATGAATAAATAAATGAATGCTTGAAACAGTGAATCTGAAGCAGAAGTAGCAGGAGGGTAGGGATAGGAGATAAAGCTGTTGAAGGAAGGAAAGGCTAGAGTTAGGGATATTTGTCTTTATCCTCTCAGAGGCGGGGGGGGGAGATAGGAGTTGGGGTATAGTGATTTTTTTTTTTCAAAATTAGAAAGTTTTAATTTGCATTTTTGTTTAAAGTTGACCTCTCTGATAAATCTATTTCTCATTACAAATCATCATCTAGAGTGATATTTTACTTAAAGGAAAAAAATAGTAATCATATTTTTAGCTTTTTGGACTTCAGAATGTTTCTGTGCTCTCCTTAAATGTGTAACAGACACTGTATTATGAATATATAAGTAAAAGAGACCAATTATCCTCAGTCTGGTGTTACCTAGAAAACTATGGTTGTCATTTTGTTAATACTCCTGTTTTTTAAGAGAAAGGAGAAGAAATTATATCTAAAGTAAAATCTCAAGGGTCATTGTGTAAATTACAAATGGTTAGGCCATTTAGCATTTGAGTGTGATCTTAATAAAAAATTACACTATTTTTCTTATGAACATCATTTTTTTCTCTGGGCATGTATTCTTTTCCCAGAAAAAATTATATATTCAGTTAAAATGATCTTATAATCAAGTGAGTAGGTGTATAGAAATGTCAAATAGGAATGATAATATTTCCCACCTACCTGCCTTCACAGGATGCTTTGAGAATTGATATGAAAATGTCTTTGAAGTGTTTTGAACTCCTTAGAAGAAAGATATGATATAAATACAGAGTTGTATTTTCAGAAGTATGATTCCAATGGCCTATATGATAACTCTTGTAACTTTAGAATGAGAAGCAATATGGTTGCCTTCTTGTCCTCAATCCTCATTATAGATTTGAACCCCAGAGAGATGAACACTTTTGGGATACTACTGTATACTACCTTTTCTTTTTTTCAAGCCAAAATAAACACTGATTCAGTGAACTTTTATCCTTGATTTCATAGCTTTGGACACTGAAGGATGGTGTATTGGTTCCACAGTAACATCCCTAAGTGCTGGGGGCTAGCAGTTTAACATACAGTTTGGGTGGACACGATTCAGCCTGTAATACTCAGATGCCTGGATGTGGCCCTGGCGTCAAGTCCCTGATAAGTCATTCCACACACCCACACTGTTAATGCTTCCCATTGCTCCCATTGCTCCGTGTAAACCTGTTACTATGATCTGGATGGCCATGTATCTCGTGCTTTTCTCCCTGCTTTTCACTTTTTTTCCAGACACATTGTTCCTCTTTCTGGTTTTGAAGATGCTCTGCCCCTTCTATCCTCTGTTCTTTGTACCTGTCTTTGCTTGGTAAGTTTTTTCCTTCTTTTTCTTTTTCTTTTTCCTTTTCTTTTCTTCCCCCCCCCTCCTCTTCTTCTTTCTTTCTTCTTCTTCAGCTCTTCATGTCTTTATGCCTTGGGTCTGAGCTTAATGCCATCTTCATAAAGAGGGCTCTTTTGGGCCACATTATGTGTATTAGTTCTAGTGATATTTATTATTCTACCCTGTTTATTTTCTTTTCTTTTTTTATGATTTTATTTATTTATTGGACAGAGAGATCACAAGCAGGCAGAGAGGCAGGCAGAGAGAGAGGAGGAAGCAGGCTCCCCGCTGAGCAGAGAGCCCGATGTGGGGCTTGATCACAGAACCCTGGGATCATGACCTGAGCCGAAGGTAGAGGCTTTAACCCACTGAGCCACCCAGGTGCCCCTATCCTGTTTATTTTCTGAATTATCTATGGGGGAAAAAAGAAGCAACCTCTGATGTCTGGGAACTGATACATCACTCAGACCTGGGCCTCAATGTTCTTGCAAATTGATCCCACTGGTAACAGCTAAGCACTGTTGTTCTCCTGCAGGATGTAATGTCTCTCACAGAACATTCGCATCATCGAGGTCACTGAGTGACCCACAAAATAACCATAATCCCCCCTCTCTAAATGAATGACTACTTTATAAAGCCAGTTACAGCTTTACCTCTGCCGTAATCTGTCTTCTCTCTAGATAAGGTTATTGAGATCTCCAATGCTAGAATTGCCCCTTCTCTATGACAACACCCAATCTACCCCTCAACTATTCCCATCCTTATCCATATGAGCTCAAATGCTATAATCAGCTTTTTCTATTGCCCCTGTTAAGACGTACCACAGTTCCCACAGGTGTGTTCTTTCCTATTGCAAGAAGTCATAGGTACAACCTGTTCAAATGAAAGTATTCCTGGTGCCCTTCAGCTGAGTTAACTACTATCAGGACTGTTCTCTGTCCCCTCCATGAAGGTATAAGTTACAGGAGGGAAAACATCTGGGTTTTCCCCATCATTTCTTTGTTGCTTGTAGCTTTCATAGCTGCTCTCACTGTGCCCGGCACATAATATGCACTTGATTAATATTGGATGAGCAACTTAATGCAGTTGACACCAGAACGTGTATAACTTTATGTATCTTGAAGTCCTTTCCTTCAGAACTTTGAGGACCTTCCTAACAATATTATGGATTTACAAATGGGATATATTCCCTACATAGGGAATGACATTTGCAAATGGTATGTGATGTGGAGGAGTATTGCTGCTGCTGAGAACAGAAGAGAGTCCAAGGGCAGAGATAATAAATATTACTGTGTTAGGGAATGAAAGTTAGGTTTTGAGTAGACACCTGGTTAAAGTGAGCAAAAGGTCTATTTGAGAAATACACCATATAGCATTGTCCCTTGAGTATACACTGGTTACAAGGAGCCAAGACAATAAGTTAGACCAAATAGTTTCAAGGTTGTGAGTCTCTGGAATTTTTATTAAATTTTATTTGTTGCTCTCATTAAGTATTCACTATTTGTTTCACTATTTGTACCCGGCATGGATATCTCTTTAAAGAAACCTCAACACTTTTCTTATCCTGTAAAAAAGTTTATATGGATATTCTTCAAAGCCATTTTTATCTGGAATAGGTAGAAAAATTAGGTTAGATGTTTATATTCTAAATTGTTTCATAAAAACATTTTGTAACATACGTGTCATGTGGTTTGTTGTAAAGTTGTTTTCTTTTAAAAAAATTGGGTGGTAGCTATGTTCTTTGTGGAAAAGAACAATCCAATTAAAACACCTGAGTGCAATTTAAAAACCTTTTAGCTATTGGATAAGAAACTATACCACACTAAATATGAGATGTGATTTTTTTTTAATATAATTTTTTATTTTTTATAAACATATATTTTTATCCCCAGGGGTACAGGTCTGTGAATCACCAGGTTTACACACTTCACAGCACTCACCAAAACACATACCCTCCCCAATGTCCATAATACCACCCCCTTCTCCCAAACCCCCTCCCCCCAGCAACCCTCAGTTTGTTTTGTGAGATTAAGAGTCACTTATGGTTTGTCTCCCTCCCAATCCCATCTTCTTTCATTTATTCTTCTCGTACCCACTTAAGCCCCCATGTTGCATCACCACTTCCTCATATCAGGGAGATCATATGATAGTTGTCTTTCTCCGCTTGACTTATTTCGCTAAGCATGATACGCTCTAGTTCCATCCATGTTGTCGCAAATGGCAAGATTTCATTTCTTTTGATGGCTGCATAGTATTCCATTGTGTATATATACCACATCTTCTTGATCCATTCATCTGTTGATGGACATCTAGGTTCTTTCCATAGTTTGGCTATTGTGGACATTGCTGCTATAAACATTCGAGTACACGTGCCCCTTTGGATCACTACGTTTGTATCTTTAGGGTAAATACCCAATAGTGCAATTGCTGGGTCATAGGGCAGTTCTATTTTCAACATTTTGAGGAATCTCCATGCTGTTTTCCAGAGAGGTTGCACCAGCTTGCATTCCCACCAACAGTGTAGGAGGGTTCCCCTTTCTCCGCATCCTCGCCAGCATCTGTCATTTCCTGACTTGTTGATTTTAGCCATTCTGACTGGTGTGAGGTGATATCGCATTGTGGTTTTGATTTGTATTTCCCTGATGCCGAGTGATATGGAGCACTTTTTCATGTGTCTGTTGGCCATCTGGATGTCTTCTTTGCAGAAATGTCTGTCCATGTCCTCTGCCCATTTCTTGATTGGATTATTTGTTCTTTGGGTGTTGAGTTTGCTAAGTTCTTTATAGATTCTGGACACTAGTCCTTAGAGAACTGTTTAATTTCACAAATATTTTTAAGCTAAATTTTCATAAAACAATATGCATTATGAAGACTGTAAAGATGGAAGAAACAATTTCTGTTCTGTAGCTGTGTGACATGAATGATCCAAGCAATAATTTCCGATTCTAAATTTTAAGTGCTAAATCTACTGTTTCAGTGCTTTTGGGATAAACTTACAGAAAATAGACTTTCTGAATCTTATAATTGGATTTTGTTTTCCCCACAAAATTATAAATATTGGGTGCACTAATAATGAAAGATATTGGGTATTACTTTGTTTATATTAGTATAAAATATTAATTTAGATTTCTATAAGTAATAATGATGTATATCCAGATGCTTTTAATTCTACATAATCCTATGTTTTGTGCTTAATGCAAAACAAAACAAGACAAAACCCTCTGTTTACTGAATTTAGCAATGTATAATTCTATATGTAAATTACTGCTGAAGGAATAAATAATATTATATTCATGTTTTATAAGGATGAACATAGGCTCACTTATGAAGCATCTACTTAGAATCTGTCAATTTCTTTCTTTTAATTTGTAAGCACAAATTCTTTTAAGTGACCAACAATGAAGACTTGAAAATATACTTTGTTAATTATATTTCTCCTAATACAAATATCTAGATGTTTCACTTCTAAATACTTAAATAGAAAGTTTAATGCTACCTGTATAAGATTGAAGTTTTTCGTGACTTTATCTTTCACTATAAGCTATTGTTTTTGCTTTCATATCTTTTAATCTTTTGAGTTCTGGGTTACACATCTTAATCTCTAGCAAACATAAGCTTAAAATGCACTTTCCTATCAGAAGGAAAACTATTTTATGCAATATGAATGGCTGTGTTAAATACTGACTTACTGTTAGAATTACCATTGAGAACAAAAGTGTGGCACTTTCTTTTGCCTTAATTAAAAAAGAAAAAGTTTGTAAATGCTACCCTCAAAGTGTGCCAAGCCAGCAAAAGTAAGAATAAAGAGAGTAGAGACCATAACTTCATGTTACTGGAAAACACTCCACCATGAGGACCTGGAATATACCAGTGTGAGTTGTCTCTTACTATAGTTTTGTTAACTTCAATCTCTGCATATCATGTGCTCAAGTATTGGCTTACTTTTTAAAATCAGGGTTTTTGTTTTGTTTTGTTTTGTTTGTCTTTTCCTGGCTCAGATCCTTTTTCAACTAGTTAGTTTAAATTGAGGAGTGGAAAAAGTATTCTGCTGTGACTTACACAAAAAGGCAAGCTTAAGGCAGCATCAAGGAAACACAATGGCAGGAACTGATCTTGAATGATGTTCGCAGTCTCTGAGTCATTTTGCTTTGAGACTAGCACAAAGAACTCTTTAATCTGGGGAGGACAAAGGGATGGTGGAAGGAAAGTTTCCGAGCTGTCTCTTCAGTGGATCTCCAGAGAAAGAAAGTTAGTATTTGTTTGTTTTTATCAAAATATTAGGTGAGAATGGCTAGAGTAGACAAAACTTAATTTCTCTTAAGTTTTGAGTTTGTGAGTTCGAGGGTGAGACATGGGCACCCATGGCCGAAATCTGGGCAGAAGGGATCAACATTCTGTTTAGCCATGTTCTCCTTTCAGACCTCAAGCATTTGGAAAAAGAAAAATCAGTAGCCTTTTCATACCTACCACACAGAGTGGTCATTAGAATTAAAGGTGCAAAAAAATCTTAATTATGATCTATTTAATCCAATTTAAAAGTCCTTTTACTTATTTTCCCCCTATTAAATAATTATTCTAATAGGCCAGTCCTTTCTTATATACTTCCACCATTCTTGTATATGGATTTTCTAACACTAAGGAAAGCATTCCTGAAGCATAGCCCACTAACAACTGGGGATATTTATAGGACAGTCTTTTAAAATTTTCATGCTTATGACTTAAAAAAAAAAAAAGGTGACTAGATTCTTAGTACATTACAGTTCAGCTAAACATTCCAGGATTCGTGGATGTTCATCCCAATATTACTCAATCTATTTTACCCAGATTAGTTCTGAGAAAATCTGTATACTTTTACTTCGTTTCTTTGGTTCAATAGGATTTTACTTCCTATTTCTTAATATGTTTCACACATAAGTCCATTAGCTATACTTTCTAAAATGAAAAACAAAAAACAAAAAAACAAAAACTTCTTTAGACATAGTGCTCCTTTCTTGCATCACCAACATTTGAGCACTTCTCTATTGATGTGAGCTTTGGGGATAGTTCTTAAGGTAGGACTATATGGAGAAGTTTGTTTGGTGTGTTTTTTTGTTTCATCTAATAATTTATAATGAGTCTCTTTCACAATCTTATAACAACTCAAGTATTTCACACATGACTAGACTTGTCTAAAACCTAAATGCAAACCTTTTATCTGACAAAGGATTGATATCCAAACTATATAAAGAAGGGATACAACTCAGTAGTAAAAGAAAAACAAAAACAGGCCAAATAAAAGGATATAGATATTTTTCCAAAGAAGATATTATTTGCTAACAGGTATATGAAGATGTGTTTGTCCTCATTAATCATCAGGGAAATGCAAATCAGAAATGCAATGAGCTATCACCTTTCACCTTAAAAAAAAAAAAAAAGAATGTCTCTTTTCAAGAAGACAAGAGCTAACACTGCTGACAAGAATGTGGAGAAAAGAAGTATCTTGTAATATTGTTGGCAGGAATGTAAATTGGTAGAGCAGCTATGAAAAACAGTATGGAAGTTCTTCAAAAAATTGAAATTAGAACTACTATATGATCCAGAAATCCCACTTCTGGGTATATAGCCAAAGAATATTAAGTCACTCTCTCAGAGACATGTCTGTATCCTCGTGTTCATTGCAGCAGTATTTATAATGGACAAGCCAAGGAAATAACCTAAGTGCCCGCTGATGTAATGGAGAGAGAAAATGTGGCATTATATGTGCAATGGAATATTATTCAGCCATAAAAGGAGGAAATCATGCCATTTGCAACAAAATGGATGAAACATGAGGGCATTATGCTAAGTGAAATAAGTCAGAGACAAATACCATATGATCTGACTTATATATGAAATCTAAAACAACAACAACAGCAACTCATAGGAACAGAAAACAGATTGTTAGTTTCCAGGTGTTGAGGGAGGGGTTTGGAAATGGGTGAAGATGGTCAAAAGGTACAAATTTCCAGTCATGACATCAGTAAGTTCTGGAGATATAACGTACAACAGAGTAACTATAGTTAACACTACTATATCATATATTTGAAAGTTGCTAAGATTAGATTTTAAATTGGTTTCATCACAAGAAAAAATTGTAACTAAGTGAAGCGTTGAATGTGTTAACCAAATTTATTGCAACTTATTGTAAACTTATCATTTTGTAAAACATATATCAAATCATTATGTTGTATACCTTAAAGTTATATAATGTTATATGACAATTATATCTCAATAAAGCTGGAAACAAAATTAGGATAATAATAAAAGGGCTTTTGGAGGATGAAACAAGACTTTAACTGAAGAATGAAACTGAATTAGCATATTGTAAGAACTGCAAAATGACATTTATTATTACTATTATTATTACTTTTATATTTTCTGTGAATCTGGAAGAACCAGATTTGAACAGTATAAATCATTTGCACAAAATCTCATGATACTTTGTATAAACTAGAAGGCAAGTTAGTAGAAAGTTGTAGAAAATCTCTGAAAACAACTATTTCACCTGTTATAGCCATGGAACTGACTGATCTTATGAAGCTTATAGCTCTTGACTTATGTAATTGGGTAGCTGTACTCATTTCTACTGATTTATGGAGAAAGATGGGATCTGGTAGGTTTTACAGGAACACATGCAAGGAGGAAGAAAAAAGCTATTTTAAAGTCTTAAAACTTTTTATCCAGAAAGGGAGGGCTACACAATCAAAGCTAAAGCACTACAAAAGGCAGCATTATCTTCCCTTTACAAAATACGTGCCTGGAGGGAAAGCACATCCTTGAAATTTAAGAGTTGGTTGCATCTTAAGTAGTATCAGACTGTGTTAGTAGTCTAACGGGTAGTTTGCCCAAGGACATTTCGGCATTCCTCCTATGATTTTCTTTTTCTTTTTTTTTTTTTTTTAATTTTTTTTAACCTCCTATGATTTTCACAGGCTTCTAAGTACTCTTGAGAAATCAAAGTTATGTTCAGTACTTAATGTTTGTAGTTGACTCTGTAAAAGATAAACGGAAACCATTAGACTGATTCCCCTTCCTTATAGTTTTACAACCTTCTCTTCTGAAGAGTGGTGATACTATACAAGGTATACTATTGCCTTAATTTCTGTAAATGAACTTCCAGAAGCTTGAGACCGCTTTCATCTTTAGCCTTCCTCACTTTCCAGCCCCCTTCCACTTCTTGCCTTTGTTTTTGCAACAGCATCTGCTATGCTCCTTTCTGAAATTTTTAGAGCTAGAAATAATTAAGAGTAACTTGGACCTGCTCTAGAAATGGCCTAGAGAAATCAAGCATCAACCTCTAGCATCAGCGTCTTTTGGGCTGCCCTCTCAGTGTGCCAGAAATCAAAATCAGGGCAAGATCCTAGTGTCCAAACTCTCGTTATAGGGGATGTTCTTTTTCATTCAGATGTTTTGAGTACCCATCTGCCCATAGGTTTGGCCTTCTCTTATTAATTTGCTCCTCATTTCAGTATATAAACTCTTACTCCTACAAAGTTTTACAATATATTTTATTTGTCATGGGAGGATGAGTAAGAAAGTAGAAAGCTAGTAAGTAAGACTCAATAATGATAAAATTTGTGGGGGAGGAAACTTTACAGAAATCAAAACACAGAGTGTGCCTGCCAAGTTATCAGAACTCCTGAAGAGAGGAGGGAAGGACGCTTTGCTCTCAGTGCCAGAAAGAGCACAGGGGTCTCGGCTGCAGGCACTGGGAAGGCAGTTGGCATAGGGAGAGGGAGTGGGGTTGGAGGGCGTGGTATACATTGCTTCAGAAAGAGAGTAAATGGGAGAAGTCTGTGATAGATGAAAATCACTTCTCCACTCCAGTTAGGGACACTGAAAAGCTTTAGCACACTTGCCTTTAAGGCTCCTTTCCAAATACCTCTGGAACCCCTATCAAGCAACTTAAGCGACCAAGCAGAAGCATTTCTGCCCTCCGCTTGTTGGTACTCTGACTGTCAGTGCAGGTTAAGTCTTAGCTCTAATCACTCTGTGGTGTTTGGAAGCCATGTACCAATAGGTCTCAACTGAGTCATTCTAGAAAGGACATTTAAAAAAAAAAAAATTTCCCTATTTTTTTTATTGTGTTGTGTTAGTCACCATACAAAAAGCCCGAATGACACATTCCTTGAAAAATAATTCAATCGGTCCTTGCTTAATTAAGAAATAGGATTAGACGTAGAAGAAAATAAAAGTCATCCCTAGGTGAGTAAAAGCTTCAGGTAAAGGATACTATGCATCGGAGACAAACCATGAGAACTCATGACTTCCTTAGGACCTATTTGTTTATTGTAATCAATCTATACTCAGAGTTATGTTTTGCCAAACAGTTAACATTGCAAACAGCAGCAATTTACATGATTTTTTTTTTTTTGGCTTTTTTTTTGGACATTGTAGGTTTCCTTTTTTCCTTTTTTTTTCTTATGTTATGTCGTCATACAGTATGTCATTAGTTTTTGATGTAGTGTTCCACGATTCATTGTACGTGTGGATTTCTTATGCTTCTTTTCAGCTCATAGGTAATTTTTAAATCAAGCTGATTTTATTATTATATGCTAATTTCTGCCTTTTATTTAAAAGTATATATCAAATTAGAAGTTGAATTTAATGATAAATGCTCCCTTAGATGACTCAGATGTTACTTCTTATTAAAGATACAAGGCCATCAGGAGAGATCAGTCAGGTTGCTGAGAAACACAAATACATAAATACATAAATATTTGTTTAATACATAAATATTTGTCTTAGGGACCCTTTGAACAAGGTGAAGGTGTTTGGGAAGCTGGTGTGTAAGTTTGTGTTTAAAAAGTGCATAAAAGGGCGCCTGGGTGGCTCAGTGGGTTAAGCCGCTGCCTTTGGCTCGGGTCATGATCTCAGGGTCCTGGGATCGAGTCCCACATCGGGCTCTCTGCTCAGCAGGGAGCCTGTTTCCCTCACTCTCTCTCTGCCTGCCTCTCCATCTACTTGTGATTTCTCTCTGTCAAATAAATAAATTAAAAAAAAAATAAAAAGTGCATAAAATATAAAATGAAATCTAGTGATCTCAGGGCTAAACTACTTTCATAACTAATGTTCTCACTCTTGCAGTGAAGGTTTAAAATTTATTTAAAAATGCCTCTGTGACCATAGTTTATACATATTTCAATGCTTTGAGAGCCATCTCTTTTAACATATGCTCAGTTTTTTAAATGTAAAGATAAATGTGATGGGGAGGAGCTGGAAAGAGAAAGACAAATGTAAATTTGTTTGGGAATATTTTATTTTCACTATGACTAGGTAATATTTCAAAAGGAATTACATAAATATGTTATTCTATTACTTAGGAACCACAATTAATTTCCCTAAAATGTAATTTTTCTTTGTAATACATTTTCCAGTACATTGCCTTTTAATCTCAAAAGTACATTTTATTTGTAAATCAAAATGGTGACAGAGTTTGCTTTTTTTCATTGTGATAGCTCAGAATGTGGAAATTACCTGATGGGTCTGCCAACAAAAAGACAAAGAGGTAAATATTTTCAGAGTTTCATTTTTGAAAGTTGTTTTTCCTGATGTGTATTCTGATGGTCCTAGTTGTAAGTCTACTTTATGGCTGTGGAGAGGTGGCCATTTCCAGTGGTTGGTCACTTGTGAAAGTACATTGTTTTGTGACAGGACAGGACTTGCTAGAAAAGAGTCAGTAGGTGGAGAGATAGCTTCACACATCAGTCTGTGTAGCAGGTTCAGTGGAAAAAATTGTGTGGGCAGCTGTTCAATCTGTACTAGGAAAATGTAGAGTCATGAGAGGTTTAATAAAATTTTCATTGATGGTAATTGTGAGTATGAAAGAAGTCAGGAAAGTCTCAAGTTACATCTTTTTATATATATTTGTATTATTATTTTACAACTGTTAATATGTATCTTTAGGTTGCTGACAGAAAGAGGACCCTGACAAGGATCGAAAGATAGTATCCCGGGGAATGTATTTTACACTCAGCAATAGCAATTCTACTTCGAGTTCTGTGGAGAAAAATGTTTAGGTATTGATCCAACTGACCAGCTAGCTTGTATTTTTCAGAAGAGTAAAAGAGAATTCAGCTTGTGACTGTAGTGGGTAAAATGTCATTACTTGGAACAAGTTATTATTATTGCTTTTTAATAGTGGATTCATTTAAGTAAAAAACAACCCTCACAAAGTCTTTTAATTCTGCATGTAGAATGAGTCATTGTGTTTCTCCTTTTGAGGAACTGAGGCACTAAGGATTCATGCATAGATTCTATTCAGCTTTGCAAAAGTTTTATCAACTCTGGGACCTACTGATGAAACCTACAGAGGTAATGTGGCTCTCGTTGTCAAAATAAAGTTCTCCCTCTAAGCACACAGCATGTTCCCATCTTCCACTGTTGGGCATTTCCTTTTCAGAACAGGTCCCCTGATGGATATTAGACCAAAATAATAGCATGGGAGTCAAAAACATAGGCTCTCTTTTCAAATCTTACATTTCAGAGACAAAGAGAATATGCTAATTTCCCTTCTTTTATTCTCACTTTAAAAATTAATATTAACTGAATCCCTGACAATCAGCTCTCAGTCAAATAAATAAATAAATCAACAATGTAATTATTTATAAGATAAATGTGATCTAAACTGTCATCAAGAAAGGCCAATGCCGAATTCATTTTATGCAGACCTCAAGCAACTCAATTTCTAAGGATGATTTTAATGGTGGCCTTCACTAAAATGCATATTTTAACAAGGCATATTTATAGTACATAATAAATGTTTAAATTAGATTAATTAGTATGTATGGTTGAGGCTTTCTTACTGTTTAGAATTATTTGCCTTGCTAACGTAGTAAATCTAGATGAGCTGAGCACTCAAATGATTCCAATAACAACACTTGGCATTTGTGTAGTGCATTATATTTTCTAAGTACTTTATAATTACAGTATTAATTAGTTAAGTGACACAGTGATCTTGTGAAGAGGTCTGCATCATTATCCCCTTTCACAAATGAGGAAACTTTAAATGCAAAGGACACAGTAATTCACATAGCAAGTAAATAAGGTTAAGACTGAAAAACCTTTTGCATGATGAGTGCATGTCTGAAGCTACATTTTACTAAGGATAATTTATTTTGATGTCATACTCTCTTTCCTCAAGAGGTAAACGTTGCATCCCAAATATACATTTTCAGAAAGCTAGAAGACTAAGAATAGAAGAGAAGGAGTTCTTTCGTTTCATTGCACTTTGTATCCCAAAATAAACTTTCATTGATCCTTGAGTCTGAGTTGCTTTCCAAATTTCTTTTTTGGAGAGTGTGTTGTCATCTCATAGAAATGCAACTGATTTTTGTAAGTTGATTTTGAACCTGCAAATTTAATGAATTCATTTATTAATCCTAATAAGTTTTTTTTTTGTACATGGAGTTTTTAGGTTTTTTTTTTTTTTTAATGTGTAAGATCATGTCATCTATAGACAAAGACAATTTTGCTTCTTCTTTTCCAATTTGGATGCCTTTTATTGCTTCTTCCCTAGTTCTTACCTCATCCCTATAAAATTAACTAAAAATTAATTATAGACTTAAATATAAGAGATAAGACTATAAAACTTACAGAAGAAAACATGCAATAAAATTGTTGTGACTTGAATTAGGCAAAGATCTCCTATATGAGACAAAAAACCCACAAACCATAAAAGAAAAAAAATTGTAAGTTGGACTTTATCAAAACAAAAACAAATTTACTTTCTGAAAGCCACCAAAAGAAAATACAAGGCAGGTCACAGACATGATGAATGTGTTTCCACAATACATTTCTGAGCAAGGATTAATAGCATTTTTTTTTAAGATTTTATTTACTTATTTGACAGATAGAGATCACAAGTAGGCAGAGAGGCAGGCAGAGAGAGAGGGGAGGAAGCAGGCTCCCTGAGGAGCAGAGATCCTGATGCAGTACTGGATCCCAGGACGCAGGGACCATGATGTGAGCTGAAGGCAAAGGCCTAAACCACTGAGCCAACCAGGCGCCCCATTAGCATGTTTAATAAAGAAAATATTTACAACTCAATAAGTAGAAAATAAAAGCCGTATTTAAAAGTGGGCAAAAATTTGAACAGATAATTTTATAATAAAAGATATGCCAATGGGAAATAGGGAAATGCAAACTAAAACCACTATAATAACACTCATGCCCTCTAGAATGGCTCAAAAAAAATTTTTTTTAAGGCATGCCAAAAACTGGGTAAGGATGTAGAGGGACAGGATATCTTATATCTTGCTGATGAGGATGCCAACATCTTGGAAAGCTAGAACTAAACATTCAGTTAACTATGATCCTGAAACACTGTTCCAGAGAAAAATTAAAACTAACTCTTGTCCACACAAGAAGCTATATGTGAATGTTCTTAGGACTTTTATTTATAATTGTCCAAAACTTCAGACAATCTAAATGCTTATCAGGTTACACAAACTGTGGCACATTCATGCCATGGAATAACTCATCAATGAAAAGAATGAAATGCAGACATCATAACAGAATCTTGTAAAAAATTTTTCACTAAATGTAAAGAACGAGATATAAAAGTCTATATACTGCTGGGATCTATTTATGTGGCTTTCCAGAAAAGGCAATGTTATAGGAACAAAAAACACATCAGTTGTTTCCTAAGGGAAGGAAACAGCTTTTAAAAAGGTGTACCAGGGAATTTTGGGGGTGTTGGAAATGTTTCATATCTTGATTGTGGACATAACGACACAATTTTATATATCTGTCAAAACTCATTAAACTTATGCTTAAGAAAAGTGAATTTTATTGCATGTAAATTGTATCTCAGTCAACCTGACTTAAAAAACGAATTTAAAGGGTGTCTGGGTGGCTCAGTGGGTTAAGCCTCTGCCTTCGGCTCAGGTCATGATCTCAGGGTCCTGGGAGAGAGCCCCGCATTGGGCTCTCTGCTCAGCAGGGAGCCCGCTTCCCCCTCTCTCTCTGCCTACCTCTCTGCCTATAAATAAATAAAATTTATTTATCTGTCAAATAAATAAATAAAATTTAAAAAATTTAATTTAAAGACAGACAAAAGAATTTAAAGACAGACAAAAGGGGACTTAAGGAGTTAGGCTTACAACAGTAAATTATATTTAAAAATAATGTGGCATTCAGCTATCGAAAAGAACAAAGTAATTTGTGTATACATTTTTGAAGATTAAGTATATCATTAAGTTAATGAAAAACAAGGTGCATACCAAGAGTGTATTAGGAAGAAACAGAAAATCTGAAGACACGTAAAAACTAGTAAGACTAAATCAGGCATCATAAAATTTCCCACAAAAAAGTCCAGGACTAGATGGTTTCACTGATGATACTCTCAAACATTTAAGGAAGAGTTAACATCAATCCTCCTTAAACTCATCCAAAAAATTGAAGAGAAGGAAAGACAAAGTCATTCTATGAGGTCAATGTTACTTTGATACAAAGCCAGATGAACTCTGGAAAGGAAAATTAAAGACCAATATCTTTGATGAATATGCAAAAACCTGAACAAAATCTTATCAGCTGATACTCAGCAGTATATTAAAAGTATTATTCACTATGACCAAGTAGAATCTATTCCTACAATGCAAAATGGTTCAACATATAGAAATCAACCAATGTAATACACCACATTGACAGAATGAAGACAAAAACATAATATGATAATCTCTATTGATGCAGAAAAACATTTGACAAAATACAGTGTCCTTTTATGATAAAACACTCAACAAAAATGAAATAGAAGGAAATGACATCAATTTAGTAAAAGTCATATATGAAAAGTCCACAACTACCATTAGAGCCAAGAGTAAAAGACAAAAGTTTCCTGCTAAGGTCAAAAACAAGACAAGCATGCTCACTTTCACCACTTCAGTTAACATAATACTAGAAATCTGAGCCAGAGAAGTTAGGTAAGAAAAAAAATAAATAAAAGTCATCCAAATTGGAAAAGAAGAAGTAAAATTGTCTAATATTAGAAAACACTAAAGATATCACACACACACACACACACACACACACACACAAAAAAAACTGTTAGAAGACACGAATTCAGGGTCCCTGGGTGGCTCAGTGTGTTAAGCCTCTGCCTTCACTCAGGTCATGATCTCAGGGTTCTGGGATCAAGCCCCATGTCAGGCTCTCTGCTCAGCAGGGAGCCTGCTTCCCCCTTCTCTCTATGCCTGTCTCTCTGACTAACTATGATCTCTGTCTGTCAAATAAATAAATAAAATATTAAAAAAAAAAGAAGACACAAATTCAGTTAAGTTGCAGGATACAAATCAACACATAAAAATCACTTGCATTTCTATACACTAACAATAAACAATTCAGAAAGGAAATTAAGAAAAAAATTACCTTTAATAGCATCAAAAATAATAAAATACTTGGGAATAAACTTAACCAAGGAGACTAAAGACTTGTATATATACTGCTGAAATAATTACGCTGCTGAAATAAATAAACACACATATAAATGGGAAGATAGTCCATGTTCATGGTTCAGAAGATTAAATACCATTAAAATGTCAACATTACCCAAGATGATCTACAGATTTAATGTAACCTCTGTAAAAATCTCAACTGCATTTTTTGCAGAAATAGAATAATCCATTCTAATATTTATAAAGAATTTCAAAGGATTCTGAATAGCTAAAATAATCTTGAACAAATTTGGAGGTCTCAAACTTCCTGAATATGAAACTTATTACTAAGCTACCATAATCAAAAACAGTATATTATGGGCAAAAAGATAGACATATAAGGCAGTGGAATAAAATTTCAAGCCCAGAGATAAACTTTTGCACATATGGTCAAATGACTTTTTACAAGGTTTCCAAGACCATTCACAGGGAAGAGGAAAATCTTTTTAACAAATGACATCAGGAAAACTGGATATCCACATACCCAAGAATGTAGTTGGATTTTTACCTTACACTATGTGCAAAAATTAAGTCAAAATGAATCAAAAACTTAAATGTAAGAAGTAAAACCCTAAAACCCTAAAACTCAGAGTGAAACTTGGGGAAAAGATTCATATTGGATTTCTTGGACATTATACCAAAAGCATAAGTTACGAGAGTAAAAATAGATAAATTGGACATCAAAATTCAAAAAAAAAATTATCAAAAGACATAACCAACAAAGCGAAAGGCAGCCTATGGGATGGGAAAAAGTTGCAAATCATATACATGTAAAGGAATTAACATCACAGTATATAGAGAAATAATAAAACTCAACAATAAGAAACTTGAAATTAAAAATGAGCAAAGGGGACGCCTGGGTGGCTCAGTGGGTTAAGGCCTCTGCCTTCAGCTCGGGTATGGTCCTAGGGTCGTGGGATTGAGCCCTCTCTCTCTCTCTGCCTGCCTCTCTGCCTACTTGGGATCTCTGTCTGTCAAAGAAATAAATAAAATCTTAAAAAAAAATAAGTGGGCAAAGGATTTGAATAGATATTTCTCCAAAGAAGATATACAAATAGATAAAAAGCACATGAAAAGATACTCAATATTACTTATCATTACAGAAATGAAACCAAAATTACAATGAGATTCTACCTCATACCCAGTAGGATAGCTGCTATCAAAAGACAAAACAAAAAAACAAAACAAAACAAAAAAGAAAGTAACAAGTTTGGGTGAGGATGTGGAGAATTTGGAATGATTGTGCACTGTTGTTGTGAATATAAGATGGTACAGCCACTGCGGAAAACAATACGGCTGTTCCTCAAAAAGTTAAAAATAGAATTTACCATAGTATCTGGCAATTCCTCCTCTAGGTACGTACCCAAAGGAATTGAAAGCAGGAAGTTAAAGCGATATTTGTACTGTTCATAGCAGCATTATTCCAAATAGACAAAAGGTGGAAGCAGCCCAAGTGTCCAATGATGGATAAGTGGACAAACAAAATCTGGTATATACATACAATAGAATATTATTCAGCCATAAAAAGGAAGGCAATTCTGACATATGCTCCAGTACCCTTGAATCCTGAGGACATTATTCTAAGTGAAATGAGCCAGGCACAGAAAGATAAATGCTATATGACTCCCCATAAGTGAGTTACTTAGTCACATTCAAATCGATAGAAAGGAAAATGGTGGTTGCCAGGGTCTGGGGAAGGGAGCAATAGGAAACTGTTTAATAACTAGAGAGTTCAGTTTTGCAAGATGAAAAGAGTTCTGGAAATAGCACAATAGTATGAATGTACTCAATGCTTCTAAACTTTATAGTTAAAAATGGTTAAGATGGTAAATTTTACGTTATGTGATTCAACCACAACTTAAAAAGCATTTAAAAGGTGAAAAAAAAAAAAGCCAAGAGCAGAATAACAGCTATTTGTATATACCATTTATACAAATATATTAACTATAATTTAAAAGTTGAATTAGGGCAGGGTACACCTGGGTGGCTCAGTCGGTTGAACATCAAGACTCTTGATCTTGGCTCAGGTCTTGATCTCATGGTCATGAGTTTGAGCCCATGGGCTCATGCTGGGTGTGGAACCTATTTCAAAAAATGAATTAGGGCAGAAGAACTGAGAATGAGAGAAAAGTGGAATAATTAATTTTGTGTTTTGTTTTTACCCTTGGTGTATTTTAGAATCTTGTCCATGAGTATATATTATCTCTACTTTGGTAAAAATACTTAGAAATACAGATTGATAAAGGTGAGTAGGTAAACAGATAGACTGACATCAGATAGAGAAATAGATGCATATATAATTGGGAGGGACCATATGAAATTGCTATTTGATCAGTTCTGACCCACAAAAAAGGCAATCTCATACAATTCAATAAAATATGGAAATTAGCAAAGGAAAACAGAAGTGGTTTAGTTAATATTTAAAATCCTATCCAGTTTTGATTTTATGAATCCAAAAAAGATATCTTCAAAATATGTCTCAATTTAGTGTTAAAAAGTTAGAAGTCTATTCAGTTTTTGATATTATAGCCCAAATTGCTTCATTTGCAATTCTGGTTGCAAGTATTGGTTTTTGTGGAGCGTTTTAGCTCATCGAATTTCTAAGATTAGAATTTAGGCCTTACTGCATAGTTTATTTACAGCACATTTATTGAGACTTAAACAATACAGACATATGTAGCATCTTAAAGAATATTTCTAGGCAAGTCAACTTTGTTGATTATCATAGAGTGTTTTCCATGTGCTAAATATATCAAGAGAGATAATTTGAATGTTATAGAAGTAGACTTGCCCTTTTTGGATCCACATCATTTTAAAAGATGCAGAGCAGAAAAACCATGATTGTGAATTGGTAAGAAGCTTAGAGTGTTTGGCTCAAAAATCATTCTTTGCCTGTCATGGAGCTCATGTTTTTTAGGCAGATAATGTATAGTAATAGTTGAAGCATATAATAAATATCCCTTCTTGCTAATGTATTACATTTTATTAGGTAGATCAATATTGCTGTAATTTCCACCCATTAGCATCTCATTGCTGTAAAGTACATAAAAATATTTACATTAACACTGATCAAAATTGCAACAGCGTATATTAAAATATGAATGACATATAATCAGAATTTTCTGTTTCTACTGCCTCCAGTTATTTGTGACCCCAGATATGAAGTTCAAGTTTATACTTAATAGCACAATTATGTAAATCTGTAATTCTAACACTGAATTACAGCTGGTAATGATCAATAATTATATTTATGTATGATGTGAAGTTAATACTGCCACCATAGATTAATGTAAACAACAAAATTATTTCTGCAGTCGAGAGCTAACAAATCATCATAAACAAAGAGAACTAAAACAATCTCTTCAGAGCCTAATTTCTCCAGCAGAGTAAACAGATTTTTTATTCCCAATGAATGTAAAGCCCCCAATTAGAGGGAACACAACTCTACCAAAATATCATGATGGCTGTGTGTTTCACTATGCTCTTTGATTCTTATTTCAGTCTTCAGAAAAGGGACAATATTCTGAAATATCTGACAAAGCTTTGTTGAGAAGAGCACTGGGTGAGGTGAAAGAGAAAGGTAGAAATTCCAAAAAAATACAATCAGCATTAAAATAAATAAAAAACAATCTGGAGAATATATATATCTTTCTATACATTATAGAGTTCAATCTTTCCAATAAAAACAGAACAGTTTTGCAAATACACCGGAAAATTGTACAGTTATTTTGTTGTCTGACCCTTTTTTTTAAGGAGAGAGAGAGAGAGAGAGAGAGTGTGTGCTAGTGGGGGAGGGATAGAGGGAGAGAATCTCAAGCATGAGCCCAGTGTGGGGCTCGATCTCACATCTCTGAGATCATGACCTGAGCTGACATCAAGGGTCCAATGCTCAACTGACTGAGCCATCCAGGCGCCCTAGCCTGACCCTTTCTTAAATTATAACTGTAGTTGGAAGACAAAAATGCTTGAAATGTTCCATATATAAGAGAATTTAAGTTTCAATAATTATGAATTTATGAATCTGGGAGAAGACATAGGAACATACTACACATCTTTGCACTGTCTAGTGCTGTGTACATAGTGTGCATCTGACCAACACACACGGGTATAGACCGAAGAGCCAGACTGAAATGCAGTGAAAAGAACTGAGGAATAGATCAGTACTGCAAGTCTTGCTAAGACTAAAATCAATGTCTTATTTCCTATTTCACTACTAAGGATAAAAAAAGGGGGGTTGCCTGTGGGAGGATAGGTATTTTATTTATTCGTCAATCACTTATTTTTAGCTAATGTTTGTATATTGTTTTCTAAGGGCCAGGAAGTGTTCTAGGCAGTTCATATATAAGAACTTACTATTTCTCACAATCTCTCTGTGACGTAGGAACTTCCAGTATATCCATTTTACAGGTGAGAGAACTGAGGCACAGGGGGCATGTAAGCTCCTATAGTTAATGAGTGGAGGAAGTAGGATTTACATCTGTTTTGCCTGAAATGGAAAAATCATGGTCTTTGCTTCACACCACAGTGCAAAATCCAAACTATCAGTACTATGTAGTGGAACTCTATTAAAATACTGCAAGATAAAACAAGATGAAATCAGAGAGGGAGACAAATCGTAAGAGATTCTTAATCATAGGAAACAAACTGAGGGTTGCTAGAGGGGAGGGGGTGGGGAAGGGGATAACTGGGTGATGGACATTAATGAGGGTATGTGATGTAATGAGCACTGCGTGTTATAGAAGACTGATAAATCAGGGACACCTGGTTGGCTCAGTGGGTTAAGCCGCTGCCTTTGGCTCAGGTCATGATCTTAGGGTCCTGGGATTGAGCGTAGCATTGCATCAGGCTCTCTGCTCAGCAGGGAGCCTGCTTCCCCCTCTTTCTCTGCCTGCCTCTCTGCCTACTTGTGATCTTTCTCTCTGTCAAATAAATAAATTTTAAAAAATCTTAAAAAAAAGAAGACTGATAAATAACTGAACTCTATTCCTGAATCTAATAAAACACTATATGTTAATTGATTTTAAATAAAAAAGGGAAAAATAAAGTAGTTACTGAGGAAAAAGTTATCAATAATTTTTTCTAAACCTCATACTAATGACCTAATATCTTTCCTTTTTAGTATTAATTTTGACTAAACTCAGTTTCATTCTAACATGAAGTGGTATTTATCCATGGGTACATAAATTCCATGGAAAGAGCAGTCCCCTCTAAAGATATGCATTTATGTTTAAGAACTATTTAATAAACAGAATCGAGAATAAAAAAAATAAGACAAATATTTGAGGGGAAAGACAAATGGAAACTAAGATTACTGATTTGGAAATTTTAGTAAGACAAAAAAATTACAATTTTTATCTTTGTACTTTAGGCCAAGCTAGATTATTAAACACCACTCCACTCTACTTCAGGGTTTCTCATTTTCTGTGCTCTTGATACTTTGGGGTCAAATAGTATTTTGTTTTGGAGGCTGTCCTGTGCATTGTAGGATGTATGGCATGTCCCTGGTTTCTTCCCACTAAATGCTAGTAGCACCTCCCCACTCAGTTGTAACAACAAAAATGTCCTCTGGGGAGGAAAATCACTCCCAGTTGAGAACCACTGAATCCTAGCCAAATCCTAACAACTGCATATGGTAAAATGAATTTTTAATAAATGCTTTTCAATAACCTAGACCACTTATTCCGTAAAAGTCAGATATTATCTCTATCCTCAGTCTACCTAGGAAATGTCACATCTTGATACTATCAAGAATGAGTCTGGGAAATGAGAACTGACAATAAGAATTAGTCATTTCCATGTAACAACTTCTCATGGTGAGGTTACCAGTGATGACTGGCCTCCCTGTCTTTTATGGATTCTAATCTCTGACATAGCTTATTTTTCATTGTGACTCTATTGAGAATATGAACAGACATCTGGAAGGAGATAATTTCCACTCCTCCTAACTCATGGATACAACGACTTTATCCAAAGATTGACTATTTCTATGATAATAAGTTAAAAGTTTGTTTATGAATATATTTCCGTTCTTAATTTAAATAAAGTTCTAGTGTCTTTTAAAGGTCACCTTAACAAAATAATTCCATTTCCTTTGACACTGTAGAAACTTTTCTTGGACTGGTAGTAAGGGATTATTGGCTGATGGGCCAATTTTCTCTGAACAATCCTAGCCACTATTTCAGAAAGAGGAAAGAAAGCAGAGTAATTCTACTCTTGCAGAACTTCCTTGTGACAATGGTGTTCTCCTCATGCTGTAAATTTTCAACCAGTGATATGGGATGATAGACTTACATTTTGTACGGGTCCTCGTGGGAATTCTCAGGCTGCTTACTCAAAGATAAGCTGGTTTAGTCTACCTTTTCTGTACAAAAATATTTCCAAGATAATACATTATTGTGAAATGTATTTATTCGAAGAAAAAAATATATAATTTGTTATATGTTAGTCACTGGACTATGAGAGTCAAAAAATTAGCTAATTCAACTCTCACAGTGCTATGAGATTGGCACTATTTTTATAATAACCTCAACCTCAAAAAACAAAGAAACCGTGGCACAGAAGGTTTAAATGACTTGCTTAAAATCCACAACTAATAAATAGCAGAAGCAAGATTTAGACCTAAGAGCTATAGTTCTAGAGCAGGAACTCTCAGCTCTTGGCCACACTCCAGAATGTTCTGGATCATTTTTTAAGAGAGTCCATTTCTTTTCTCACTTGAACATACCTCTACATTTATGCAAAGATTTGATGTTCTCAATATTTGTATTAATATAAAGTTTTCCATTTTTATTAGATTACTGAGATTTTTGAGACAAAACTCTAGTCCTAAATTTGCAAAATGGAGAATGTGAACTAGATTTGCCCAGAGGGATGTGTATACACACACATGCACGTGTGTGTGTGTGCGCATGCACTCGTGTGTACTTGTGGTGTGTGTGTGTGTGTGTGTGGGTGTTGGACCAAACAAAGTTGTTATTATTACATTATTTGCCAATATTTAAAGCTTTGGGAAATTTCTCAGAAAAATATGGATATTGGGTTTTCTTGAAATAATTGGAAGATAAGAAAATAACAGATTTAGTTTTCCTATATGGCAACAATCTGTCACAGTTAAGCAGCTGTCCTTTTTATATGGGACAAGCAAGCCCCAGCACTCTCTGTTATTTTGAATCTTGCCAGTCTCACTCATTATGTTTCTTGATGGTCTTTGTGGAACTTTAAGACTCCCTTCTCTTGTCCTTGGAAAAACTGAAAAGAAACAAGACAGAGCTTAGTTCTCAGAGGACGTAGGACTCCAGGGAGGTATCATTTCTAGGACTTGAGAATAAGGTGAGATAATAGGCTCAGAAAAAATGTTCAGAGATCAATGATTAAATCTGGGTTACAGATTACAGTATTACGATACTATGTTATTAAGAAAACCCTAAATTGACCTGAGCACATTGTAAAGTTCTTATTGGCTTTATTCAACAATTCCTGAATTGGACAGCATCCAATCTAGCAGATAGAAAGGAGCTCCAAGGAGCTGTACATAAGGAAAGACTTGAAGGGACGGGGAACAAGGAAGTTGTACTAGTAAACTTAGCTGTGGCAAGGTCACTTACCATTAAGGGACTGCAGGGGTCTATCAGGCAGATGACTTCAGTAATGATGATCCGGTAATTCCTGATTGACTGGTTTAACATTCTATTTCTGGGAGAGCTGAAAGTATAATTAAGTTAAGTCTCAGGTTGGTGATGTGGAGCTTAACATTAATCACTTCATTTTGGGTCTGTTGTCCTTTTTTTTTTTTTTTTTTTTTAATTGTGTTGTGTTGGTCACCATACATCATTAGTTTTTGATGTAGTGTTCCAAGATTCATTATTTACATATAACACCCAGTGCTCCATGCAATACGTGCCCTCCTTAATACCCACCACCAGGCTTGTTTTTAACATGGTTCATAAAAATCTACATTTGCTCATTCAGGTGACCAAAAGATACTTCTTATATGTTTAGTCTTTGTCCACAGCCCCTGGCTCGCAGCTCCCCAAACCCTTAGAATCTCCTGAGGAATAAGGGCAATGGAAACATCTTTGCATATAGCATTTAGTTCCTGAAAATGCTTTAGAGCCACAAGGGTGAAAAGTGTAGGCTGTCATTCCACCTTAGTAGGGTTTGTGTTAATGGAGTAAATTCTGGAAAGCACCTGGGCTGATTGCCAGTGGAACTAACCACCAATAGAGGGATGGAAGTTTCTGTCCCACCCCCTCATTTACAGAAAAGGGAAAGGGTGAAAGGTTGAACCATCACCAGTGGACAATGATTTAATCAATCATGTTCCTGTAATGAAGTTTCCATAACAACCCACAAGGAGAGAGGGTTCTGAGTGCTTCCAAGTTGGCAGAGGTCCTGGAGAGGCACGGAAGCTCCCTGTGCTTTCCTTATACTTCACCCTCTACTTCTCTTCTATCTGGCTGTTGCTGAGTTACAGACTTTTACAACAGACTGTGATCAAGTAAGTAATCAGATTTCCTGTGTTCTGTGGGCCTCTGTAGCAAATTAATTAAACTGAAGGAAGGGGTTGTGGGAACCTGTGATTTATAACCAATTGGTCAGAAACACAGGTAACAGTGTGGGCTTGGACTGCCATCTGAAATGGCTGGACATGAGGTGGAGTTGGGGGGAACCTTGGAAGGTTGTGGGGGAGGGCAGTTCTGTGGGGCTAAGCCCTCACCCTAGAAATATGATGCTGTTGCTGAGTAGATACTGTCTGGATTGAGTTGAACTGTCAGACTCTCAGCTGGTGTTGAGAATTGTTTGTTGCTGTGGGAAACCCTTAACCGTCCCCCCAACCCCACTTTGCCACCATGGAAATTGGGTTTCAGAACCCTATTAAATAGACAAACCAGTAACTCTGACCATGTACAATTACCATGCCATTACCCTAGAGTAGACACTCTATCCTCCCCTTGATAAGAAATAGGAATTAAATTAGTAAGTGGAGCATCATTGATTGTTAACTTGGCCCAGATGTGCAGAACTGAGGTTTGCAGAAGGCTCTAATTTTGCCTTTCCACTACTGAACTTGCAAAATGTGCACTATTTTGGCAAAATTATCATTGAATTTCTTTACCTTTGTATCTTCATTTTGGTGAAAGAATTCTACAGAAATGTAAGTACAATGTTATTCTCTTGTAAACATGTATCAGAGCATATTCTCTGAATTCCATGAAAGGCAAAACTATTTAAGGATTTACTAAATAGGAGGGGAGAAGGCTATTAAAAATGTCTTTAACTTCACTTAGCTAGACACTGGAATCTCACAAAACTCAACAGTGGTTAAATAGTTTAATTTGAAATGATGGGCAATTAAGGGAAGCAGCTGATAGCTGGGCGACCATGAATAGTCTGCAAGTGAGCATAAGTGGTTATGTGACAAAATCTTAGTAGAGCAGTTAGTGGAATGCTTTAAACCTGAATCCAAGGGCACTTGATTACATATAAAAAGTGATAATTAAGGAAGAAAGGACCTCTCAGTAAAGGAGAGAATCTCTAATGCCACAATCTGTCTATCAGCATCGTATCCTTGGAAAATCAGAAGCTGAAAGAACCTTAGAATCACAATTGTGTCAGCTATTTCATGAATGCCATTTCTGAGAAGACATGTTGTGGTGACTGTAATGCATTATAGAAAAACTTACAGTTACATGGAGGTATCCCTAGGTCCTCAGCCTCAAAAGCCATTTATACTATGGAATTTTCATTGATGGTATTTATGAAGCAAGACAAAGCATTGAGAAATGAAAGGTAGGCCAAGCCTATACTGCAAGCAGTAAATCAGTTTGAGAACTAGAGATTCAAATGTGTTTAGAGAATAAAGTCAATGTGTGCAATAAAAGAAGATGAATCAAAGCAGAATGAATGAGAAAGTATTTGGGGACTGCTAATTAAAGACATCATCAATACCCGAATGAAGAAAGCTTGGTCATTAGTCCCCAATTGGCAGGACATTTGCATTAAAGATTTTATACTTTGTGGTGTTAGGCAATATATATTATATGTTTATTCTTAAATTATCTGTTTCATAAATTTTCTATAGCTTAAGGTGTAAATTTTGTTTCTGTTTATTCATCTTCTTATGACCATTTTAATGTACAGAACTAATCAATTTTGGGGGAAAGACTCAAAGAGAAACTTTTCTGGGTGAATCCATCTGGTGTCTAAAGACCGTATTGTGGTGCAAAGACCTAGCCAGTCAGGTCACTGGCATCCCAGATAAGGAGATAGTCAAAAAATAGGACTGACTAGGTTGAGTTCCAGGGCCTGGGTAGGGCAGAAAGAATGGTGTTCAGAGACTGGTTATATTTGCCATGGCCACAGATCGAGATGATGATGGAACACTGTTCCTCAAGTTGTATTTTAATAGTCATATTTGAAAAAATTCTGAACAAAGTTAGGTGGTCCAATGTCAGGCCATCAATCTAAGGTCTACTGGGAGAGAGGGAGATTAAGCACTACGTCCACTATCTGTTGCTGCACAGCAAGAGAGCCCCAAATTCTGTGGCTTGAAATCATAATAATTTACTATTCATCATGAGTTTGGGCAAGTCCTTGGCAGATTTTTCCTCTTGGTTTCTCATGTGATTATGTTTTACTGGAGAATCTGCTGGGCTGGATTATCCAAGATGGCAGGTGTTGCACGGTGTTCGCTAGGGAAACTCAGTTCTTCATGGACTGCTACTCTCCAGGTGTCTAAATTAACTCCTTGACCGGCAGTCTCAGGGAAACACTGAGAGTTTGAAGGCTGAGGGGGCAAAGCGTCTTGAGGCCTAGAGTCCAGTATTTGTACCACTTTAGTTCAGTCACATTTATTTACTTATGCAAGTCCTAAGAGTGCCTCAAATTCCGTGGGTGGGGAAATAGGCTTTATTTCCTTATGGGAGGGGTTGAAAAGGATCTGGACATGGAATAGAGGCATTGAATCAATAGGGGGCTTGAAAATCAGGGACCCACGAAAATTTCTATGAGTTAGACAATAAGGAAGTCTAGAGCAATTTTCAAGGCAAAATGTGAGTTCCCATAGTAAATGTTGATGTGTTACTCCTGTGCTTGCTTACTAGTGTTTTGGGTATGCTTAAAGGCAAAGAAGGAGTGAACACCTACAGAATGTGGCTTAAGCAGGGATTTTTCTGCAGTAGCATGGTAACTTAATTGTATATTTATGCATTTGGTTGGGACAATTATGTCTTTATGTCTTTCATTATAACAGTATAACAAAGTTTTCAGTGTTTTGGCTACAGAATAACTTTTCGTTCATACTGGGTTTTATGTCCTAAAGGTATTTGAATTGTGGTGTTTCCTACCATACACTGTTACACACTTTCCTTTGAAAAATGATATTGTTAAAGTGTTCTATGGTGATGGATGGTAGCAATGCTTGTGGTGAACATAGCATCACATGTAGAGAAGCTGAAACACTGTGTTGTGCACCTGAAACTAATGTAACGTTATGTGCCAATGCTACTCAAATAATTTTTTTTAAGATTTTATTTATTTATTTGACAGGCAGAGATCACAAGTAGGCAGAGAGGCAGGCAGAGAGAGAGGGGGGAAGCAGGCTCTCTGCTGAGCAGAGTGCCTGATGTGGGGCTCGATTCTCGGACCCTGGGATCATGGATCATCACCTAAGCCAAAGGCAGAGGCTTTAACCCACTGAGCCATCCAGGTGCCCCTCAAATAATTTTTTTTTTTAAGGAAAAATACAGAAGGGTTATTTTCTTAAGGTCAGAAGAAGACATTTATCTGTGGGTCTCAGAATTTCAGGGAATATTTTCTCCTGTCTTGGAGTTGATGGTTATGTGATTTCTCTTTTCTAGTTGCTTCTCAATGGTACAGAAAGCTGAGGACCCAATATTGTTCAAATGGTGATATCAATAAAAGAATCTTCATTCTAAGCCTTTGTCATTGTAAGCTTGTTTTAAGGACAGCTGTGTATAATAACCACATGCATTGAGGAATGCCTGGTTTGGTATTTTGTATTGTCCACAACCTATTAGGTTTATCCATATATTAATCATTAGATTATGATCTAAAGATCCAGTATCCCCAGTTAAACAGAGCCCTGGATGTATTTAACAAATGAAGTAATAATCTGAATTCATTCTTCGAATGTCTAGCGTACTCATAGAGTGGTCTAGGTATTTAGCCCAATGAGATCTTGACTTATTTTACTTTTAATCTTCATTTGACTTTCTAATCATGGCAGATAATAGATCTAAAGCACCTTCTTTAAATTAGATGAGAAAGATGTGATTAAATTGCACTTCCGACCACAGTATCATTTTTCACTTAAGAAACGGCATGAACGATGCCTGTATTTCCACTCATGTTAAATTCTAAGTTTCCCTCCAGTGTGCAAGGGTGAACTTTATTTCTTTTTTGCATTTCTTGGAAGAGAAAGTGCACACTACTTCCCATATTTAGCATACACTTATATCACATTTTGGTTTGACTACTTATTCCATTTCTCCTAAATAACGGTAGGCTAAAATATTAATTTTTCTCTTGCGCTTAAAATAAGGTAAGCAGAACAGGGTTGATCTGGCATTCCCCAGAACTACTTCAGGTAACAAGTTCCTTTTAGATCATCTTTCTTTCATTCCTAAGGTGAGCCTATAGAATCCAGGTGGTGGAAACAGGAGAAGGAAAGAGGGGGTAAAAGATGACTCTCTCTTTAAGTATGTAATACTTTACTTTAATCTTACTGAATCAATCTTACATATATATACCTGCCAAGGAAGCTGGGAAATGTAGTCTTTTACCTGGTTGCATGGCAACCCATCGATAATTAGGATTTATTGTTAACAAAGAAGAGGATGGCTATTGACAAGCAACCATCAGTTTTTCAGTTTTCCACAGTACTTAGTAAGAATTAATTGAATCGAATAGAATAGAAATCATAGAGATTTCTGATATGTGATTTCAGAATCACTACTTGACAAGGTTTTGGAAATCACCTAACTTCTTATTATTTGGTGCTTCATGTCATTTAAAGAATAACCTGATTTAGATTACCAGAAGAGTCTGTAACCTCTTCAAGTATGAATCTATTTATCTCCAATTTCTGTGCTGAAGGCAACAGCTGCATCTTACCAATGAACCCCCATCTGATAGAAACATGTGTCTGATTTCTATTTTAGTCTTGGCATAGTAGCTGTGAAAGACTTTGGTTGGCACTTAGTTATATTGCTAATATGTCACCGACTATTATTGCTACTGAACCAGCTTTTCTGTCATATCCCTTATCATGTTGCATATCTATAATCCTTATAAGTAAGCTAGAATTACACCCTTTTATACAAGTATACATCTTAATTCATGTACACCCCCACTGACTTGTGCATTTCATATTTTGTCTTCTATTTTTGCTTAAATTCTAATACCATTATTTAAAAATTGTCAAACACTCAAGAAAGACTGAAAAGAAAGAAATCAACTAGAAAATTATCCAGTTGGCAGCACTGTAAAAATGATAAAACTGTATATGTGTATTAGTTTAAACAGAAACGATGATTATTTTCTTTGCTTCCTTTTGGTTTCTTAGAACATTAAATCTTAAAATTGGTACCTACTCAAAAATTTGTTTTATACTGCTTTTAGTAAAAGCATTGTCAATATTATGAAATTAGAATTTCAGGAGGTTTAAATTGTTGTTTTTTTCTTTTTTTAAACCAAATGTTCCCCACAGTCTTCTGCTCTGTCTAAAATGCCATTGATACCATTTTGTTTGTCCCTAATTTCAAGTATTTTATTTTTTAATTTGATTCTCTTTAAGGGTTTAGTGTTAAAATTTTTGTTTATTTCCCTCATTCTCAAAAATATATTTATCATCATTATTTTATAACCTGTTCAGTCTAATAATTAGGTGATCTGAGGAACTTTTTTTCTTGTGGTGGTTGGTTTTTTGTCCCCACCTCCTTTTGGTTTTTAGGCGGTGGATCTGTCTTTCATATGCCAAGTAACTTTTGATTAAATGTCAAATATTGTACATAAAAATCATGGAGGCTGCAGATGATGTTATCTTCAGAGATTAAAGAGAGTTAACTGCTTTCTTTGGTAGATAAAAAGGATGAAAGCTGATCACCCAAATAAATGGAACGTGCAGCTTTGATGCTGTGTGGCAGCAGTGATGTGACTTGGCCTATCCCAGGTTCACCTTGGACCTCTAGAGTCTCCAACTGAGTGGATGGGGAAGATTTAGGGGCCCCATTCTCTTGACAGGTCTCATACCCTAATTTTTATTTTCTGAAGCAGGTGTATACCCCAGCTACTTTTCAGATGCTGTACACTTTAGCTTTTAACCTTAGACTTTGCACAGTCCCCGAATGTGGCCATTCCTTTGAGATAAAACCCATTCGTGCACTTGAACTTCCTCTCTGAATATGTATTGGTAATTCTTTTCCCTGGGAGGAGCACTCTATGAGTCTTCCTCATAGAGCCTCCAATTCTTAGGCTCCTGCTCAAGCCTAGGATGGGCAAATGCCTCAGGGTAAAAGTAGCAGCCAAAGTCAGCTTACGCTCTGGAGATTCTCCCCTCTCTGGAGTTTTAGACCCTCCAGTCCTTGGTGCTTCATTAGTTCTCCAGTGTCTTTGAACAGATGATTTGCATGTTTTATCATGTTTTCTCCCAATTGTCCTCTGTGAGAGTTTTGGACTGACAAAAACAACTCACTTTCATCTGATAGGTTTATTTATTAATTTATTTTATTTTATTTTTTTAACTATTTGCTCACTTTATTTTAAATAGTTACCATATACCATATGTCTATTTCATATTATTTACCTTTCTACCTTTGTAATCTGTTAATGATGGACTAAATATCAATGGTCTGAATGTATATTTATATATAGGGAGGTATGTTCCTTTGTAAATGAAAGCATATAAAAAAGATTATGTCACCAAATATATAATCTTAGTAAAATGTTTTCAAAATTCTTAAACTTTGTTAAATCTGTGTATTATATGAGGTCTTTAAAAATGAGCACTTCAATTTAAACAACATATTTATGCACTCAGAAGAATTTTCCAAAATATTTTAAGTGTTTATCTGGCAGAAATTTTTGTGTGCTTTATTTCCCCCTAATATCTAATGTTATCTTATTTTTTTTAAAGTTTATCTGATTAACATAGAACCTTTACATTTATATAATACAATAGATTCTTGGAAATTGATAGATTTAAATTTTCTAATTTCTATCTACAGCTTTTTCTCTTTGAGAAATCTCATCTATGCCTATTAATTCAAGTACCAGTGATACAGTAGAGATGACTTTCAGCCTAGACAACTCTTTCGGGCTCCAAATTTGTACATAGAAAAGTCACCACGTTATTGTGACTTAAATGTCACATGGATATGTCAGACTCAGCTTGCTGAAACTTTATTTATACTCCATGACTCCCACTGTTCCTGACATTTGGCAAGCACATACTATATATTGACTGATTGATTGAATGACACCCCCCACCCATCTCCAATCAAGAATCTTCTTTATTCCTTACCATGGTGAGCCCAAGAAAACCAACTGCCTCTTGTAATTATCCCAGGTTCCACATATCACTTTCTATTACTCATTTAAAAAGAAAATATCTCTCCTTACCTTGTTTGATTCTTCTAATTTCTGGGCTTTTTTTTTTTTCCCATAAGAGGTATTCTCAAATATCTAAAACTACCTGTCTTTCTATATCTATTAAGAATAATGCACACACACACAAATTCTAACTGGAAGCTCAGTATCTCTTGCCCAGGCTTATTGAGTGATTGATTTTATAACTGGATTTTGGGGAAGAGACCTGTCAGTTATATTGGAGAAACCCTCAAATATCAGCCTTTCTTCACAGGTCATTCAGTTTCATCAGAAAAGAGTCCTTCGGTTATTTTTCTGGGAGCAATAGACCTGCAGACTTGTTTGAATATGTCTGGGAATGATTTTTTCTCTCCCTGTTTCCATGTGTGTATATGTGTGTGCTGGGGATGGGGGTGAGTTCACCGTTGAGTACATAACCTTTGATTTAATATGTCTATTTCATATTATAAAGCAGCCTCACCCTTTGCTGTTTCTTTTTTTTAATTTTAATTTTATTTTTTTAAATTATGTTCAACATAGTGCTAGAAGTCCTAGCCTCAGCAATCAGACAACAAAAAGAAATAAAAGACATTCAAATTGCCAAAGAAGTCCAACTTTCTCTCTTCCCTTTGCTTTTTCTAATGTCCCTAAATCCACAGGCTGAATTTCTCCAAATAAATCTCCAGGTTCTGTCACATGAAGGAGAGGCAACTAACTGACCTTGTTAGTTGGTGAAGTCCTCAGTAGGTTTTCATGTTCCCATAATTCCCTGTGCATAACTCTGTAATGACTACCATAGTACATTATGAGTGGAGATATACACACACAAACAGACACAAACACATATAAATGTGTATATATGCATTTATTTATATTTATATTAAATATTTATTTATTATATATATTTATTTGATTCTTGATTTAAAAAAAAAAAACTTCTTCAGCAAATGTTTACGAGTATGTGTCATGCATGATTTTAAGGAGTGGTGATATATATAAGTCAACAAAATAGAAAATAACCAGTGCCTTCTGAAACTTAGAGTCTAGTGGCAAGAGAAAAAAAGAAATTAAAAACAAATGTAAAGAATATGTAAGGTATATAATGAATTAGAAGTTGGTAAGTGCCCTGGTAATAAAGATAAATTAAAGCAGGATGAGGAGGACTGGGAGTCTTGGAAGAACTCCAGTTTGTGGTATTGAAGTTGTTTCTTAGGCAATGTGGATGAGATTAGAGTGAAGACTTGGAAGAAAAGTATGAGCTGAGTAACTATCTGGAGGAAGAATAAAGAACATTTTCCAGATAAAGAAAATAACTAAAGCAATGGCCCCAAAGGAGAAGAGTTCAGTGTGGCTGGAGTGAAGTAAGTAGGAAAGGGGGACAGTATGGAAGATGGGGTACAGAGGAGCAGATCCCAGCTCATGTTGGGATGTTTAGGCCATCTTAAGGATCTTGGCTTTTACTTTGGGTGAAATGGTGAGTCATTGATGAATTCCGACAATGACGTGACATGATCACAACTACGTCTTGTAGCATTGCTCTGTTTGTTATAGTAAGAATGGACTGTAGAAAGGAAGAGTGGACACAGGGAGGTCTGATAGAGAGGTACAACAATGTGATGAGAGAAGATGGTGGTTCTGACCAGGATGGTAGCAGGGTAAGTGAACAGTGGTAAGACTGTAGATACTTGAAGGTAGAACTGATGAGATTTGCAGATTGATTAAACATGGCTTTTAGCCTGAATAACTGAAGAACAAATCTGTCATCAACTGGGGGACAAAGGCAAGGACAAAAGGTAGGGCAGATCTAGGGGGAGAAGATCAGATTTTGACATATATTGGATTTGTTTATTGGACATTTCCATGGCTATGTCAGGTCATCAAATCAGGAGATCTATTTAAACTGGAAATATACATTTGAGAGTTTAAGCATACAGATGCTATTTAAAGCCATAAGACTAAACAAGATCAACAAGGATGGGGACAATGATAGAAAAGAGAAGATCGGGGAATGTGTTCTGGGGAACATTCAAATGAATAGGCCTGGGAGAAGAAGCAGCACAGAAAAGGAAACAGAAAAGGAGGCATTCCTCATGTAGGAGGAAAACCAAGACCAAGACGTAGGAACCAGGTAAAGAAGTATCTCAGGGAAGAGGGAGTAATCAAATCTGTTGTTTGCTGTTAAGTCAAACAAGGCAGGAAATTGGACTTGGTCAGTGGATTTACAATTAGCGAGTCATGATCAAAGAGCAGAATTTGGTGGCTGTGGCCATGGCGTGGTGGTGATCTAGACTAGGGTGAAGTTAATAGAGAATCAGAGGAGAGAAATTAGACCTAGAAAAGTCTGTTGAGGGGTTTTGCTGAAAAGGGAACACAAAAATGAGAAAAAAAATTGTCTAAACATGTCAGAAATAATAATTAGCATATTATTTCCCATATAATGATGGGAAAGGTCCAGCGAAGAGTGAACAAATGATATTATAGGAGAAAGTGAGAGGCACCTTTCCTGGGGCTATGCCCATGAGGAGGGGGGAAAGATGGGAACTGGTGTGAAAGTCAGACTTTAATTGAGGAAAGAGCCTGAAAATGGAACAAGTCACACCAGGCAGAAGGGCAGAGTATGTGAGCCCATGTACTGGTAGTGTGGAGAGTGGAGTTCTGGGAGGTTCTTTCCTGATTGCTTCAAGTTTTTCAGTGAAAGAAAAAAAATTACTACCTGAGAGTATGGACAAGGGAGAGGGTGTTGAGGTTTGAAGAGTGAGAAGACATGAAATATTTGTGCAGGAGAATAGAAATGTAAATGTACTGGAGACATATTTAATGATTACATGACAGTAAATTTAATGATTACATTATAGTAAACAGGAATATGAGGCCAATCAGCATGACGCAGTGTTATTCTCTAGCCAGATTTAGCTGTATAGCTGTGGGATTTAGCCAAAATCATGAGAGGGGTGAAAGAATTAAAGATATATGTAAGGAAATGCTTATAATATTTGACTATGGAGTTTTTTTTTGTTTTAATTTCAACTTAAATTTAAAGAAATCAAGCAGAATTCTTATTTTTGTAAACCAAGATAGTATTTCCTGGAAATGGAATGACAACAATAATGGGTTCATTAATAATAACATACTAAAGGGGCACATGAGTGGCTCAGTCATTTTGTCTTTGGCTCATGTCATGACCTCAGGATCCTGGGACTAAGCCCCACATTGGGCTCCCTGCTCATTAGGGAGTCTGCTTTTCCTTCTCTCCCAGCCCCTCCCCCTGCTTGTGCTATCTCTCCAAAATAAATAAATAAAATCTTTAAAAATTAATAATCATAATATACCAAATAAACCTGATTTGAATATTTGAATTTATTTCATTTAAAAAAATATTTATTTATTTGACAGAGAGAGAGACACAGTAAGAGAGGGAACACAAACAGGACAAGTGGGAGAGGGAGAAGCAGGCTTCCCATTGAGCAGGGAGCCCAGTGTGGGGCTCAATCCCAGGACCCTGGGATCAAGACCAGAACCTAAAGCAGAAGCTTAATGACTGAGCCACCCAGGTGTCCCTGAATATATAAAGTTTAAACACATCTTTGAAATTTCTTCATCTTTTTTTTAGAACTTCAATGAGATGTCACTACTGATATTTCAGCAATTGATTATTTTATGTATATTCTCTAACTGGAAGGATTATTAACTACCATGGTAGTAAAGCAATGATGTTTAAAAACAAGGTCTGTGACTGTCCAGTCATTTGAAGCATCTCTTCTGGAGCAGATAATTAAGGAAACCACTGGAATAGGAGAGAATAATGGATAACACACAGAAAAGCATTGAATTTACTTCCAAATCTCATTTTCAGAATTGTTATTAGAACTATATATCTATAAAGTTGATCCTCAAACAACATGAGTTTGAACTGCATGAGTCCACTTATGTAGATTTTTTTTTCAATAAATATAGTGCCGCACTGTAAATGTATTTTTCACTACCTTATGATTTTCTCAGTTTCAGTGCTCCAAACCCTTGCATTATTCAAGGGTCAACTGTGTATCCGTTATTTAGCGGACTATTGAAATTATGCTGAAAATCTAGAAAAGATATGAAAACTGCATATGCACTGAAGTAAGACATCTTTTTAACAAGTACAAAATACTCTTTAAATGATCCTGGTTCTAGAAGAGGCAATGCAAATGAATATGTACATTCTTTTTGTCACTATATGGATTTTGTTGTCTGTGCAGCATGACCAATTATTCGACAGGAAACATGTAATTGATCTTTATAACATGGTAGTTAATTGCTTCTTTCCTATATGACTCGTTAGGAAGTTTCCCCCTCTAAGTTATCATTCTCTTTGACACGAAAAGAAGTCTATAGAAAAAATAGTTCTAATTGGAAGGGCTCTTAATATATATGCATTGTTGTTTGTATGTAATATTGTTGGCAAAAATGTGTGTGTGTGTGTGTACTTAAAAACAACTTGTGGGTAAAGATTCTTCCCTTTCATGAACTTCTCAAAGGGATATTTGACTCCCTCCAAAATAGTTGTGATAACTGAAAAGTCCATAGTAAAGGGACAGGTTTTTTCCTATGTTCTCAAGAGGAGTAATTCTTTTGCATCCCTACATCTATGACACAGAGTAAAAATTATCCCTACATCTATGACACAGAGTAAAAATTTGTATGTAGTAGTCTTAATTCACATGTAACGAAATTGGGTTGTAAAGGGGATAAATGGATGGAACCAAATCACCCAAAAGGCAACAGTGTCAAACACAAAAGCCACATTAAAAAAAAATTCTCTCCAATGGACTAACCAGGAGCATGGAGTTTTTCAGCTGTGAGCAATTGGCTACTGATAACCTTGTTCATTAACAAATCAAGCAGCTGTTCAGATCTGCAGAAAAGCCCCCATGTTGTCCCTAAATACTCCAGTACAAAATCAGTGTAAACCAATTAAGTTACACAATGGGAAAAGCATCAGATGTGTAACTGACGCTTCACTTAACCTCAGCCTCCTCTTCTTTTAGATTTCAATAATCCTCGACCTCCAGAAAAATGATAAATTTTTACATCAAACTTGAATAAATGTTCCAGAGTAAATTCTACTATTTAAAGAGAAACATATTTTAGAAATCTAAAATTTTTTGTGGCTACTTGAACTTTAACTATTTTTTTACACTGAAAAAAAAAAGAATCGGTGATGGGAAGGAATCTGTGGTCCAAGAGATTTTATTATTTATGTTGAGAAATACTATTTGTACTCACAAAGTTGTTGATTATCTGTGGAAGAGATGTTGGAGGTACTATTATTTTTGAATTAGTCTATTGTGATTGAATCAAACTGTCAGGATGTACTTTGTGTACTTAAGATACATCAACAAGAAATCTAAGTTAGAGTTTTAAGGGTATAGCATATTTCACACACAAACTGTACACATTTATATTTTTCACATGAATGGAGTAAAGTATATGGTCTGCCTCAGCCTTTGTAGCTATTAGTATTTTGAAATAGTTTATCTCAAAACTCATTGTGCAAGAGTTGAAATGATTTTACCTAGTTCATCTTTATAATCTATTACTTATTCCCTTTTGTTTGGATAGTATCAAAATTGTGGTAAATATTCATCTTAAAATTACAGAATTTTCGGGACTTCAAAGGATTCTCAAGGTCCTTGGGTCCAACTCCTTTATTTTACTTCCTCAATAAAAACTCATTAGGAAAATAATCCTATTTTTCACATTCATTTCTAAAAGGAGCGCAGATTTCTATGCTCTGTCATCCGGCCCAGCTCTCTCAATGAAAGGAATGACCTTGAATTGAACTGTAGAAAGTACATGGAAGAAAAGTTTACTGAAAAAGTTGAGTAAGGATACGGGAGATTAATGCATGTATTTGTGTTGGACACCCTTCCCTGTGCTGCATATTCAAAGTGATGGGATCATGTTATTTATTATATTTTTCAGATCATTTGCAATGTTAATTTATATGAGTTTGATATCGCTTTTGTCTTTTAGTTATGTGTTATTCTGAGAAATCCCTGGGGAAGCAGAGGATTTATATGCTTTGTGTACACGTTCTGCAGACTAAGCGCTCTGGCATAATTATTTTTGGCACTCGCTAACTGATTAAAACATCCAATTTAACTCATGATCAGTAAGATTAAACCTTTTTAATATACCTCAAAAGTAAATTATCATTTACTACTCAAACATCCCTTTCTGCACATGTCCTCAATAAAGCTTTTCTTTTTTTCGTTAATGTACCTTTTAACGAGGATTCCCTTTTATTTCTTCCTTTGGGCAAAACTGCCTTTTCCTTTATAGAGAGGTAGGAACAAAGATGAGATGGAGGCTGACTAGATAAATACACGGAGTTTTAATGTGCTACCAATTACCAGCCTTCATTTTTGTTGTATTTTGTAAAGAATCTGCTGTTCAAGAAAACATGTCCCAGCTTTGGGTTTCCTTGATGTACAGACAAATGAGAGCAGTAAGAAAGAAATAATATTTGAAAAAAAATCGTTTACACGACTTGGCAAAAAATCTGTCTTTTGTGTCATTTTACATTAGTTGCTTTGTAAAACTTAAGCGTTGCTTTTCCGTTTTGCAGTGCAACCCCTTTGGCGGAATAGGCAACACGCATTTCAACCTTACAACACTTTGTAGAGGCAAAGATGTTCCCAAAGATTAATAAGTGTGATATGGTCTTGAATTAGAATAATTGCTGTTTGCAGGTCCTCTTCCTGCTGCGGACTCTTGGAGAGGATCATCGCTGCAAAGAGAGACATGGATTGCAGAATGCCCTAGGTAACATGCATTGGTTAATTTAGGGCCTCCTAGTGCTTGGAAACAGTCACAGGTGTAAACACCTCACACACCAAAGGAGGTGGGGGAAGATCATCAGATTAGTAGAATCCTCCTGCGTGGATGCTCGAGTGTTATTGTATACAAATGTTGTGGTTACTGCCTTTTGTGCATGGGATTAACATCAAATGAAACAAGAATTATGGAGTAGGGCTTTAGATAGTAAATAGGTCAAGTCAATGCAATAAATATCCTGTCAGAATTTTGATCCAGATTTACAAAATACTTCACCAGATTGCTAATAAGCCTGTAGCCCAGCATGTAAATATTTGAACAGTATGAAAAATGCATCTGAGTTAAACAACACTAGTATGCCCCAAATAGGTTGAACAACTGAAATGTCCTAAACCGGGCAGAAGGGTGACTTTTCTGAAATGTGTGGTAGATAGATCAAAAACACTGCCTAAAGTGGCTTCCTAAATTGTCAGGAAATCAAAATCTCAGAATGAGTAAATCTAGTAGTTGGTAACACACGTTCTAAAAGCTAGAAGAGACAGGCTTACAAACTTTGTATAGATTTTCCATTCTTGGATCTAGAGTGTTGGAGTCTTTGCAAAATACCTAGGGGGATAAAAAAAAGACCACTCCTAAAGATATCCTTAAAGTTACCATATCCACAGAGTGGTCTCCCCTCCAAGGTATATTCTGGACATGGGAATAGTTTGAGGAGCCACTAACAAATGTGATTTTTTTTTTTTTTTTATTAGGCGTGTGTATGTCAGCCCCCTGGACCTTGGGGGCTACACATAGGCACAAGCTTAGTGGGCAAACATTTTCTCCATCCCTCCATCTCACATAAAATTAGAGAATAATTTGCTGTTGAAGTCTAACATGATCCCCTTAGGTTAGTGTATTAGTTTCAACACTTATTAAAGCTTGCATAAGACCAGTCATGTTTCCCTTGTACCATGGTTCCTAATTTATGGTCTTGATTTATCCCTCCCTAACTTTTTGGCCAAAAAGGACACTAAAGCCTGCGAGTAAAACATTTCCTTAAAAAGTGAAAGCAATAATAATAAGTGTTCTATTTTTTCCACTCTTGTTCAAGCAGCAATTATACCAAGTTTCTAGTACATTTACTTGTTGCTATTTGATGCAATAATAATGGGCATTCTTTTCTAGTAAGAAGCAAGTTCAATTATTGATCCCACCATCTGTAAACAGGCAATATTCTATCACTTTCCAAGTGTGTGATTTATTGTTAACTAAGAAGGAAAAAACTTAGAACATTGGGAGAGGGTAAGCTTGCTGTGCTTAAATTTTCATAAATTGGCAACTTTTGGCACAGATGCCAAAGAGAGAACAAGAATAAATGTCTCGAGCCTTGGTTGTTAGGGTCTGATCATAAGCGTTGTGGTGTAGAATTCATGGATTATTCATGTGTAATTACAGATAGCTATTGTGCTCCTTTAAATCATCCCTATGGCCCATTATGGCCCATAACAACTGAAATAGCAATTGTCATAGTAAGGTTTGGGCTCTGTCACAGAGTGTGGACTCTAATCAATAATGATGAATGGTAAAATTTTACATCACGCAGTCCAAAGTCTGGTTGGCCCCCTCCATAAATCTGTACAAACACTAAGCAGAGCAGCTGCAGGGTCTGGAAATTTAAAAGCCAACGCTAGCCTTACCCCCTACATGCATTTACTTCTGTAAAAGTAAAAAAAAAAAAAAAAAAAAAAAAGGGAGGGGGGGGAGGGAGAAAAGGAAATGCTCCATATATCAATTCTAATAATTCACATGCTGTTAGAAGAATTTTCCCTCTATTTAAATGGGAATGAACCCTAGGTTGTTTTCAAGGTCAATTTCAGGTGAAAGGGGGGTCATCTAAAGGTCACTTCAGCTCCCATGCAGGTCAATAACACCTCTTCACTTCCCCAGCAGACAAGCGCTCACACCCAATCAATTCACCAACGCTGCTGCTGCACCCAGCGTAATGAACAGTGAATAAATGTAGCCTATCATCACAAAACATGCTTTTTAAGTACCTTTCCTTTTCATGTAAAACCTCTCGCTGTCAAATTCTACATTCACTCATCCAGCAGTGAGTAGCAAAAGTGAGAAATCAGACTCTCATTGGGGTTGGTAAAAGGTCACAGCTGACAGACACGGAGGTTAAACTGCCGAGTTAAAATACTGTTCATTACCCACTGCAGCTTTTTGCTAACTACACTTCTTTGTGTTATAGTCAAGCAGTACATCAATATGCCCCTCCTCTTAATTTATTAGCAATTGTTGAATTGTGTGGGGTAGGGGCTAAAAGAGAAATTGATGTCTTATATGTGATATGTATATGTCTATATCTAGATAGACTTAGACATTTTGCTTTTTGAATACTTCTAACTTCTTGTCTATTTGACTACTCAGTACCCCGTGCAGCTTTGTGTCTACTTGAGATGCACCCTAATTATTAGGGAAACAGAATTCCTAAGATCATAAGAGACAGGGTAATCTGAATTCCAAAAGCCTGGGGTCAGTTGTTTGGAGACTGTTTTTATTCAGATGCCTTTTTTCTTAAATGAATTGTATATGAGATGTTTTGATTTTTTTTTTCCTACAAAAAAAAAAAGATTAAATATATAGGATCTTATAATTTCCACCAAAACATGCAAAAAATGCATGTTAAATGTACATGGTGTTTCAAAATTCATTTTCTTAAAAATCAATAATGAAGAAGAGAATATAGATAATATAATAATATATTATTATAATATATATAATATATAATAATAATATGATATAATAATAATGGGAAGAGAGTCTTATGCTGACAAGGTTAGCACCTATCAAACACATTATTTAGAATATAATGTTATTTTTTCAGAGAAATATGTGATACCTGCATTTTTCCCCCTAATTCTGATGTAGTCACAGGAGCCTTTAAAAGTGGTGAGTAATCCCAGAGTTGAAGTGGAGACAGTACTTTTTCTGAATTCAGTTGACTAAATGAAATGGTTTGCTGTGAAATCTGAATGGATTAGAACAATTTTCCAAAGATGAAATTTCGTTCTTTGATTAATTAATACGTAGGTGGAATTCCCTTTACTGAAACCCAGGAGCTTTGTATTTAAAGATACCAATATGAAAACAAGTTTTTCAGTTTTCCAATGCAAAAATCACAAATCATGAATAAAACAAAGGTTTATTTACACGCTCTCTACAACAATAATTTGACTCAACAAAATTACCATTATCTATTTACATCTTTAAAAAAATGCATTCTGAGATTTATTCTAGAAAAATATATCTTTTTCCCCCTCCTGTATGCCTTCTCTCTCAGTGGGACTGAAAATAAAATGTTATGACTTAAATCACAAGAGGCTAACATCATTTTTAGCAACAAGGGCTGCATAATTTCAAGACTATGAGTGAGTGGCTGACTTTAACTAAAATGTTTCAGTTCTCTGCGTATATAGGTACATAAATAATTCAGAATTAATCCCTGCAGAGGGGACAATGGGAATCGTAAATTATCCATGTGCCGTCCTCAACATTAGAGGCAATGAACCTATAGTAACAAACTATGAGTGTTACTCATTACATACATTTCACAGACACCTTAACCTTTTGAATATTAATTTCCCTCTGCAGCTTGTAGCTAGGCAGTATCATTTTTTTAATTTTCCTTCCCACTCCTCTTGCCTTCATTTCGTTCTCTCACGAAATCTCCCAAACCGTAGTTAAGCCACAGCTACTGAGTGGATGTATTGGAATACATCGATTTGTTACAGAAAGGATTTTTTTTTTTTTTAAAGCTGAATGTTATTCTGTGAAAACCGCTTAATAGCATTGTAGAATGTAGAATGTAAGGTGAGGTCTATCTGTCAGGCTGTTTTTGTAAAGATAAATGGGGTTGCAAATCTGGGCCAATCTGACTCCACTGTGCTTGGCAATGTCCTTTTAATTTCATAAATATGTATTTTACCTTTTTTTTTTTTTTTTAGCTAAAAAGATACTGCAGAGGGCGCCTGGGTGGCTCAGTGGGTTAAGCCGCTGCCTTCGGCTCAGGTCATGATCTCAGGGTCCTGGGATCAAGTCCCACATCGGGCTCTCTGCTCAGCAGGGGGCCTGCTTCCCTTCCTCTCTCTGCCTGCCTCTCTGCCTACTTGTGATCTCTCTCTGTCAAATAAATAAATAAAATCTTAAAAAAAAAAAAATAAAAAAATAAAAAGATACTGCAGAATTGTCATAATTTTCATCTAGAGTGAAAATAAAGCTAAAAAAAGAGGTATGATAACTCCTAATTATAAAATTTATTAAATTATAACATTTAACTTAAGGAGTTTATTTTTAAAAAAAATACCTAGATATAACAATGGGTATTCTCACTTTTGTCTCTAAACTAAACTTCCAATTAAAATTACTCCAATTAGCTTTAGAACTCTTATTCTGAATAAAATAGAGATTAAGGAAAGATTTCTTTCTAGTCTAACTCATTGTGTCCCATTCTTGTTTATTAGATAAGATAAATTAAAATGTTTATCATCAATTTTTATGATAAAAATTTTAAAATAAATACAAATACTTTTAAGGGTGTACATAAATATAGGCACACATGCATATGTGTTGTACATATATGTATATAAATGTAAGTAAACAGTATTATAGATCTCTGCATTTAACTCAACTATACGTCATAGGAAAGGGTGCCAACAGACTTGGCTGGAGTGAAGTTAACAAAATTGTGTGTGCACCACACTTTTCAGAGATTTCCACATGTCCTCCATCAGCATAGTTGCATGGCTTACTCCTCCATCTCTTCGAGGTCTTTAATTACCTCTTATACCTTCCATAAGTACCTAATTTAAAATTACGAACCCACCGATTCCATGATCTCTCTCAGTTTTCTTCCCTTCCTTTGTCTCTGAAACTCTTGTGGTTCTGACATAATAGACAGTGGGTTCTTTTATAGACTTCCTGTCTAGATTGGAAAATTTGTGAGGATAGGAAGTTTTGTGGATTTTGATCACTGCAGTATCCTGAATGCCTGGGAGACAGTAGGAGCTCAATAAATATGCTGAAGAAATGAAACATAGTGGTACATTTTAGTTGTCAAGAACTATTGAGAATTTTGAGAATCACTGTAGTCCCAGTACAGGCGACTAATGGGGCAAACCATGATATGAATCTAAGACAACACTGCCTGCTCTTTCTGTGGTATCCCCTGCACCTTGTACAAAACCTTACCTTTAAACATCCATTGCTTTTGGAGTCTCCCTGCAATTGCTTTTAGAGACATTAAAACTTGCTTTCACTAAAGTCTGTTATCTTTCATTGACAAATTACATGGCACACTGTTAATTTGTTCCACAAAATGCATTTGCATTTTAAGCCTTGTATTATACAGTTAAAGGATTTGTTTTCTATGAAACAAACAAAAATTGCCTCTGCAAACAGTAGAAGCAATTAAGCTAGATGTAGTACCTTTTTTTCCCTTTTGGTTTATTGGACTTTTGATTTTAGAGCTTCAATTCATGTTATATAAATTTCTGTTCTTTTCACCTATATATAAGGACAATCCTGAATTCATTTAAATTCACTAGAAGTAGCCTTAGTACCAGGGGCTGGGGTGTGGCAAACAGGTGTTCACTTTTTTGTGCATATATGCACACTTTTTCATGGGAGGCACGTCACTAATTCCTTGCATTTTAAATCCTTTGTAACAAATTATGTTTTCTTTTTAAAAAGCCAATACTTTTTCTCTCTAAAGTCCAAAGAATTCTTTGAATTTATTGAATATATGTATTTATTTACATTTTACTTTGGAGATGGCATTTGTAGTTGTGAAGAAAATCAGAGAGAGAACTTGATCTCAAAAACTCAGGCCATCTACCCCCAGTGTTGTCTGTTTTTGTAGGACTGAGTCAAATTTTACCATATCATTTTGGCATTAGTGCTATCAGTGTAAAGTAGTGATTAGGAAATCCAGTTCATAAAAATAACATATGGACTCTTTTGTAACTGAGTTTTTATGAACAAAACACTGTTGAAGCTATAGGGTCTGATTAAACTGTGACCATATTTATATGGGATTCTGAAAGCTAGGACCCAAGTAAATCACAGCTTTTTTTTTTTAAATAACAGGTTGTATGTTTGAATATATCTTTTGAGACATACCCTTTCTGGTAACCCAGTCCTTTGTGCGTTGAGCAGAAGTGCTTGTCATGTAGCGGAGAATGACATTTTGTAGCAGGTATGAATCTCAGTACTTATAGTTGTTTAAGAAGCATAACATTTTAATTTTCTGTAACTGAACTTAGGCTTTATTTTAGGTCTAAATTTGGAAGAAAATCTAAGCCATCCGGGGTGTTTTTTTATCCATTCCTGTGAGTAGGAATCTACACGGCTGGGGGTTGCACAGGTGAAAGGCTTTGGGGGTGATGATGGGTAACTTTCACACCACCACTGCTGTCACCTACACTGGTACCTGCACAGGCATCTCTTTACCTAAAGAATTTGGCTTTTGGACCAAGCACAACCCTCCTGTAGTCTTCTCTTCTGAATCTACACAGCCTCTCTTTCTTTCTGAGCTCCTTAAAGACCTCCTTCACGCATAAAACTGCAATTTGCTTGCCTCTCTCTGGGGCCACAGGAAACTTATAGGTTTCCCTTTGACTTACTGGATCATGCTTTGTGTCAGAACCATATGGCTAGACACCCCACTGAGCCACCTTTCGTCCCCATCTCCTGACATCCATGCTGGTGAGAGGATAACACTAGGTTGATAGAGCTTTTCTGATCACTATATTATATGTGAGCAGTAAGCTCCAACCCTTTTTGTCCTTTGGTTTTCCCAAACTGATTTGAACATATTCCTCCCATGGTTCACCCCCGTTTTCCTCTTTCCTTATGAACCCATTTAAGAGTAGGGCAGTGGATCCTGATTGTAAAACAGAGCTTTAGGGTGGAATTACTTAGAGTACTTACAGTTATACTTCACGATGCCATCAAAATTTTTAAAAAAGACTGTAATATAATAGACATGTATATGTATCCCAGTTAAGGTACATTATTATTGACAATTTGTTACCCCACAATGCAATATGTGGTATTGGGACACGTACTTCAGTTTGGAGCAGTGGAGAACAAGTACATTCTCTTTCTGTAGGAAATAATGAGAGCAGGGGAAAAGCAGACTTCTCCGTAACTTATCTCGGCATACCCTTGAGGAGCAGAGTAGGGGTAGTTGATGTTAAAGTGAGAAAATCAATGCGGAATGGCTCTGAGTTGTAACCTGATGAGGGGCCAGGTATCCCTAGTGAAAAATAGGTTAGTCTTGGGAAAAGTAGTTTCCTTAATTCCTTGTTTTCTTCAAGCCACCATTTCTAATGATAGACAGACTGCAATTCAGCAGGCAGATACCTTCTTTGGAGACATGAATGTTTACATTCTCATAATTTCATCCTCATTCTGCAGGGAAAGAAAGGAATTAGTGAGCACATGTCCTAGTTATTCACTTTTATCATTTTCACTCCTGAGACCCAAAATATATGAATATAGTGCTGAGGGGCCATTTTAGTACTTTCCTTTAAAAGTTACAAGTGAAAAGAGGCAAAGAAGAGGGTTTTTTTTGTTTTGTTTTGTTGTTTAGTTACCTTCTCAAAGCAAAAGATTCAGTTATATTGTGACATCTTCATAGTGAATTTAAACTGTGCGATCCTATGCAACCAGATAAGTTATGTAAGGGGACCTGAAGGGGTGAAAAACTGAAATGTCTTTTTCAAAATTAAAGTTGGGGTGTGTAGGAATATCAAATTATTAAATTTTATGTTCACATTTAAATTAAATCCATCTCTATGGAAGGGACAACCAGGGTAGTCCTATATCCCAGGTATCTATAATGAGATCATGTTGCCAAAGAACTCGTCTTGTGTGTGGTGTGGATTGAATACACCAAACTTCTAGACTTTTTTAGTACTTTGTACAAAGTAAATGTGAAATAAATGCTTTCTGAATCACTTTGGGAAACCATCTCTCCTTATACCCATAACTGCCCGCAGATTATTTCTTTCTGAAGGATTTTAGGTCAGTCTTTAAGGACCTACCATCCTTAGCAATATAGTTTTTTGGTTTAAACATGATAATTAATATAATAAACAAAATTATGTGATAATCTACAAATAGCCAGCAGAGAAGAAGCATAACTAGCTATACATTAGCTTTTTTGAATGTTACATGAATGGGTATAAGAAAGTGTGCAATGAAACCATGAAGCTACTATACACCTGAGGATGAAGGTGGTGCTGCAGAGATGAAAAAATTTTTTAAAAATGCAGGATTGTGAGCACCTGGGTGGCTCAGTCATTAAGTGTCTGCCTTCCGCTCCAGTCATGATCCCAGGGTCTTGGGATCAAGCCCCACATCAGGCTCCCTGCTGGGCAGAAAGCCTGCTTCTCCCTCTCCCACTCCCCCTGCTTGTATTCCCTCTCTCATTGTGTCTCTCTCTGTCAAATAAATGAATGAATTAATGAATGAATGAATGGGTCTAGTGACATCAAAGAAAGTATTAGATTATTTCTTAATTTTGTTGCTCCCAATTTTTACATTCCCAATTAGAGGCACAATGGCTACTATCAACTACTTAAAACTTAAGTGCTCATCTTGCAAAGATAAATATCTGAATTATGGTATTGTAGGAAAATGTACATATAAATCAACATACTAAATTAACAAAATAATAGTTATTAGATCATTAATTGTGGCCATGAAAAATATAGCCACTGAACAAAGTACCCCTTTCTTTACTTATGTGATTGTTAAAATAAAACTCTACTCAAGTGGAAATTATTTTGCAATGCAAAGCAAATCTAGATGATGATTTCAATATACCAATGCCTTTTTAATATAACAATAATGATATAACTTATAACATTGTAATATATTTTGAGGTAATGTTATATAAAAACTTAGTGAAATTAATGAAAATACACATTCTTTTAAAAATCAACTTTTTAAAAAACTGATCTTAAACAACTTCATAGTTGTGACATACAACCACTCGGGTATTTCTAGAAGTGCTATTATACTTAACACACAGGTTTGTCTTTCTCCACTTTTACACTTATAATCTTGTATTCTACCATGATCAAACAGTGTCCTCAAAGCAGTTGTTTCTCTGAGATGGTATTTCTGGGAATGTCCTTATAATACTATCAGAAATACTGCTGCCAACTTTGAAAATAGTGGGTAGAGACAGGTCTAGGACTTCACTAGGGGGACTAGGCAAAACTATAAAAAATGTTAAAATTTAGAGGTTCTGTACTTTAACTCCTCCATAAACATATACACAGTCACATACATGACTCCAAGAAAATTAACTTCCAGAGTTTAAGTCTATATTATATAAATGATAGTATAATTCGCTGAATAATTCCTATGTAAGGAGTTCTCTACCCATTTTATGTGCCTCAAGGTACGCAGAACCCAGAAGTTTCTCTGAAGATTTAAAACCAAAGATCCACCAATGTTGGTGTTACAGGATATCCACAATGTAATTTTTTTTTTAGTGCCTGATTTCTGAAAAGGTGCCATAAGAATTTTTGAATTCTTTCTTAAAGCTCATGGATAAGCTGAATGATTGAAAAAATATCTTAAAAGTTGGTGAGTCACCTAGAGAGAACCTGATGAAGAATGTTCATCAACATTTTCCATAATGAGCCTTGATAAAAAAAATTGAAAAAAGTAGCACACACAGTATCTGTTTAGGTGATTCTTCAGAGTATCATTCCATAGACAGAAGAAACCAATGTCAATTTACTGAATAATAAAGGACCCAAGATTACTTGAAATTTCATTTAAAAATTTGCACTATAACAAATCTTTCAGGCTTAAATGAAGAGACAGTAACTGTCCATTTGCATCATGAATTTAGACTACATGTTCCTTTATAGCAGATGTTTTATCTTCTTAATGGTTACATCACTGGCATTCTGGATACACACATTCAATTCATATCAGCTGAGTTGATGAGTGAGTAAATGAGTGAAAGATCGAAAAAAAGCAGTTGAAATACTTTTTCAGTTTGTCATCAAGTTATAAGTACTTTACAGTTTTGCCTAGCAAAGCACATTCTATTATTGAACACAATGTAAGAGAATGGGGAAATATAATATTAAATGCAATATTTGTGAGAGGTACTCATTCAAAATAAATCTTTGCTTCAGAGGCAAATACAAGTCAAATTGGTCTTATCTTTTCACAATGGTGTAATTCAGATATTGACTCTCAAGTGTTTCATTTATTAAGGGGACATACATTCTTTTTATTATTTTTAATCTTGCTTTCAATTCATATTGAAATTGAATAGTACATTTTTATTCAGAAAAACTTCAAGCGATTAGAAAACTATTGTGTGGATATTGTAGTAAAAGACTGAAAAAAAATCTATGCTTGATTATTTTTATTTGTAGTTATGTTAAATGATTAAGTCAAGTAAGCCCACTTGACTAGGACTTAAAGATTACATGATTTTATTTTTAGAGGAAAAACCCCTTATAAACCACAGTCCAATTATTCAATTTTGCTTACTAATTATGGAAACTACTCATTTCTTGGCCTCAAGCAGTAGATGATACATCTCTGAAGGGTGACATAAAATCTGTCACCATCTACGGCTCATTTTAGTCAATGTAAATATTTTTGGAAAACAAAAACAGTTTCGAAATTCCTACATCAATGTGGTTGATAAATGCATCATTTCTGATATGTGACCCTTGGTTCATATCTTTCTTTAGATAAGGTTATGGGTTATGCTTTTTTTTCCTCTGGGACAGTGAAAAACACAGAAAGACATCAGTTGGAACAAAACTATAAACATGTTTTCTCATAATAAAAGCTGGTGTTTAAGCTATCAATAAAATTAGAATTAAGTTGGGCCAATAGCTCATATTTTTAGAACTATCATTTGAGAAATTGTATCTATTTTTTTCCTATATGGCACAAAAGAAATATTGCTGAGTAACAAGTTGAAATAAAGCTTCTACTATGCTTTTTCAAATGTCCTCTCAAGTAGCTAAAGATATAGAGCTGAATTAAACTCTTCAAACAATATATTTTAAATGGTTTAAGATTACAGAGAGACTTGATGAGATGATACATAAGGAATTTTCTCCGTGCATTCATGGGATCCTGTACTAATAATAATTGTTAAAATTTCAAACAAGTTTCATAACAACCGTCACTTACAAATATCGTTATTGGATGGGAGATAAAGATTTTAAGAAATGCCTCCCCTTAAACTTAAATATTTATCTCAAAAAGCTGGCCCTCATATTTTTTCATTTTATTTCATTTTATTTCATTTCAGTGTTCCAGAATTCATTATTTTATGCACCACACTGGAGCAGTTATTCTTGCCATTTTTTTTAATATAATTTTTTATTTTTTATAAACATATATTTTTATCCCCAGGGGTACAGGTCTGTGAATCACCAGGTTTACACACTTCACAGCACTCACCAAAACACATACCCTCCCCAAAGTCCATAATACCACCCCCTTCTCCCAAACCCCCTCCCCCCAGCAACCCTCAGTTTGTTTTGTGAGATTAAGAGTCACTTATGGTTTGTCTCCCTCCCAATCCCATCTTGCCATTTTTAATTCTTTCAGCAGTCCTCAATGAATTGTTTTAAGAGCTTTATGAGAAGTTAGGAGCTTACTAATTTAGGTCATAAAACATATTGGTGTATTCCAAAGACAATCACTTATCATGAAAATCATATTTTTCACTTTTTATTTAACTATGTAGACTACTTAACAAGTATGAATTTAAAAGAAACTGGTAATAGTGATTCCCTGTTTATTAAATTGCTGGATAATATTGAGAACAATTTAAAATAATTAAATTCTTAGAATTTTATCACCTTTATATATTACTTAAAAAAAAACCAAGGACATTATTTTTAACTTTCTGAAGAACTTTCATACTGTTTTCCAGAGTGGCTGCACCAGTTTGCATTCCCACCAACAGAGCAGGAATGTTCCCCCTTTTCTACATTCTCACTAACACCTGTTTATTCTTGTGTTGGTTTTTGCCACTTTGATATGTGTGAAGTGATAGCTCATTGCACTTTTGATTTATGTTTCCCTGATGTTCAGTGATGTTGAGCATCTTTTCATGTGTTGGCCACGTGAATGTCTTCTTTGGAAAAAATGTCTATTCATGTCTTTGCCCATTTTAAAATTGCACTGTTTGTTTTTTTTGGTGATGAGTTGTAGAAGTTCTTTATATATTTTGGATACTAACTCTTTACCAGATATGTCATTTGCAAACATCTTCTCCCATTTGATAGATTGCCTTTTAATTTTCTTGATTGTTTGCTTTGATGTGCAGAATTTTTTATTTTGATGTGCAGAATAATTCTTTAGATTTGATAAGGAAAGAGAAATGCTTAAAGAGATAGACTGGTTTGGAACATTAGGTGATGTAGTTTATTCTGATTTAAATACTTGTAATATGCAAAAACCATCTTCCATAATTTTAGTCCTTTAATTCTATCATTGCTATTTAATACTTATTTGTAATTAATGAAAAACTACATACTCATAAATACCTTTCCAGTAGATTAATTTCTTACACTTTTTATTTTGATGAAGTCCCAATAGTTTATTTTTACTTTTGTTTCACTTGCCTCAGGAGGCAATTTAGTAAGATGTTGCTATGCCGATATCAAAGAGGTTACTGCCTGTGTTTGCTTCTAGGATTTTTATGGTTTCATATCTCACAGTTAGATGTTTAATTCATTTGGAATATTATACTATGTTAACTAACTGGAATTTAAAGAAAAACTTTTAAAAAACCTATTATTTTATGAAATCACAGAAGGTGATTGAGAATCATGTTTAACTTAAAGCAATAAATCATTTTAAAGATATAAATTGAGATAAAATTAATAATTTTTTATTAATAATATTTAAATAATTAGAAGTCAAAAAAAATTCCTGACTAGGCATTTTTAAAAGCAGAATAATCATATATTTTTCAAAAGTTTGGATATTACTAAACTAAAGAGGACATGGATAAATACCAGTCTAATAATTGTATTGCCTTTTAATGATACATTTCACAATGTAGCAATAGAAGACATTCAGGGGGTAGATCCCATGTTTTATAGAGTATAATCTAGAATTACTTACATAATAATAAACATCAAAATGACTAAACAAATCTTAAATAAAAGTTATGTATATGTGAATTAAATCACTTAGCATAATTCTGCATACTGCATGTTAGTTGACTTGGATTTCTATGTTTTAACATTAGGAAATGTTTAACACTATTTTAAGTTTGAAAAAACTGATCAGGCATCAGTGAGATTCTTAGTTAAATTTTCCTTTGTTATTTCCTTCTTTATATTTTGTCAAAAACAAAACTTACTGAGCTGGGGAAGGTGACAATAGTAGAAAGATCATTCTATTAATATCAACTGGATCATAAAATAAAGGGTACACGTGAGTACATCTTGGTCCCTTGTTGTTTTATGCCCTGACTTTATTTTATTTGTAGCATCTATTACTACTTAACATATTCTTTCTCCTCTCATTAGGTTGTGTACTCCCTGGGAATAAGAACTTCATCTTGTATGTTCACTTCTGGATCATCAGAACCTGGTATGTAGTAGGATTTGAATAAATATTTGTGGAATGAAATAATTGACAAAAAAAATTTATATAGATGCATTTATGAAAACATCTGCACTCTTACATAAGTAGAAAAGATAGTGACATATATTACTTCCAGTGCTTGCTGTGGTATTTCTCTCTTATGTTTCCTTTTGTTATTTTATACTTATTAGTACGTGTGGGTGAGTTGATAGATATTTTTTCAAAGAAAACGTAGATACTATTCTCAGGAGATACACAGAACATTAGATTTATAACGAGCTATTTAAAGACTAAAGAGGGGACAAGAAAAGACAACCCAAACTAAAAAGAATGTATTTTCTTTTCAATAAAATTTTAGTTGGCTGAAAATAATTATATTCAAAATTACACTTATCTCTAGGATATGTGTTTCTTGTGTGTGGTGGTTCTATAAAGAGTAGTAGGATAACTTTCTTTTCAAAGTACAGCCAAGGATTACCCTCAGTCCCGGTATTCCAATGGAGAAAAAAATAATTCTTTAGATTTGATAAGGAAAGAGAAATGCTTAAAGAGATAGACTGGTTTGGAACATTAGGTGATGTAGTTTATTCTGATTTAAATACTTGTAATATGCAAAAACCATCTTCCATAATTTTAGTCCTTTAATTCTATCATTGCTATTTAATACTTATTTGTAATTAATGAAAAACTACATACTCATAAATACCTTTCCAGTAGATTAATTTCTTACACTTTTT